>NC_042494.1:97665875-97666791 GCF_005508785.2 Acyrthosiphon pisum | reverse complement strand
CTAGTTGTTAATTCTTATCAACAGTTTATCGCAGTTTATCAAGGACACGTCTTCGGGAACCTCATTTTATGTTCTTATCATAGCTCGTTGCGCAAGGGTCTGTCTATACGCAGTCGATTAGACCACCACCGTCGTTATCATTTTGTTATTATCAAAAACAAAGTTGTTATCATATCTTATCATCCATTATAATAAATACATACATTACATTATTTCATATAATATAATATAATAACATATTATTATATAAATTGTATAATAAATCTTTTATTTTATAATATAGGCACCTATACTTAACTGCTAGTAGAATTTGATGCATATTTTGCATATACAGCAATTGCAATTTTCTTAACACATGTAATCTATATTACAATATATTTTAAACTACGAAACCTTAAAGTACCTATAAGACGGGACTTCTGGCCATAAAAATGGAACTATTTAAAATAGTTAATATTTAGTATTAACTATTTAATATGTTATTAATAAACTGAAATGGAACATTAATATAAATATAGTATCTTAAAAAATTTAAAAATTTAATAAAGGTGCCTAAACAATACAGTAATCAGAGTGTAAAGTCCTACTATTATGGTAGTAAAAATTATTAATTAATAATTATACTACTATTTGCAAATTAAATGTTTATCTTACCTCAATAGTCAAATAATAATCTCAATTTTTCTCAATTGAAGACCCCGGTGCAATAACCAGATACGTCCATTTTTGAAAATTATTCAAGAAATGAAAAAACTATCTATAAATTGAAAACTTAACCAAAAATTAAAAACGTAATATTATTTTTTTTGTAAGATACATCACTCAAACCCATTTCCAATGGTTTATATTTTATACTCATGATAATATTTATAAAAAACTAAAAAAACTATGAATAATTATAATTTTTTAATGATTG
>NC_042494.1:97653734-97664993 GCF_005508785.2 Acyrthosiphon pisum | reverse complement strand
CATGGACTTTATTAATATGTCTATGCCGCAGATCGACGATATGAATCCATAAGTCAAGTGATCTGGTCACTTTTTTGATCTACAGCGCTACCGGTGGCAAAGTTAAATTAGCTAAAATGTTGTTTTATTAAATAGTAATTAATAATAATTATTGCTTATTTAGTTATTTACATAATATAATATTTGATAATTAAACATTAGTAGAGAGCCTTTACTAAGCTGATGAGTTTTGAGTATATGACATGTAAAAAAAATAGTCCGCTAAGAGCGGTAATAATGGAATCTGGATTCATATCTATCCATTCACGATGAAAAGGATCTTTTGAATCCATTGTATAGAAAGCACGATTTAACTGGTTGCGCAACGAGGTGTTATAACGAGACCCCCGAAGCACAGAATAGATGAAATCAGAATGGACACTCTCCAACAACCATGATAAGAGCTAAAGTGCCACCAGTGTAGCCATATAATAAAACTATTTTCATTTTCTGATTTATGTCGCAAAAGACCACTCTGTGTAACTGTTTTATTTGGATTTGTTTGTAAACAAACTGCTTTTTTGAGGCTGGTTTGTAAAATACAACTTAAAAATTCATTTTTCATAAAAAGTAAACACGAGACATCTACAAGGCCTCTGTCATACTTAATTTGATATTTTGAATTTTGATTACTTTGAAATTCTTGTGATTTTACGCCACGATCATTATAATAATTCTCGTTTAAACATGAAAAGATGTAAAAGTAAATAATAAACGATATGCGCACTCAATTGCATCACAAACTATATTGGACTCCAGTTAGTTGACTGGAGTAATTATATAAATATTAAATATACATTACACTATATCTGTCTGTAATAATTTAATTTGTATAGGGAGTACAAAAAAAAATACCATGGGTATTTCCGTGAAGACAATTACTGCGATAAGGAAATCACTTTTATCCACGAACTAAGATATACTATAGTATAGTATATCTTAGTTCGTGCTTTTATCGGAAGGTCTACCATCATAATATGATTATATATTATTACATTATATATTATGTGTAGATCGCATTAACTGCCATACATAAATATTAGTATATTATTACTCTTATTAATGAAATGTACAATATCCATTGAAAATAATATATATCATTAGTTACAAAATTTCAAATCAACCGCCAATTCTTCGGTCGAAATAATAAAATTATTTATACAATATTTTTTTTACTGTACTTTTTGGTAACACTGGTGGCACTTTAGCTCAAAATACCGTGTCTGCCATAAGAACCCATGTAAAATTTTGGAGAGTGTCCATTCTGATTTCATCTATTCTGTGCCCGAAGTGTCCTCAACTTTTGACTGATAAGAGTTGTATTACGGCGCCCTCTATTAGTCTATGAACTTGTAGCAGAATAGAACAATAAAATAAGCAGTAAAATACACTGATGCGTGGTGATAATATAATGAGAGCGCTAGTTGTTAATTCTTATCAACAGTTTATCGCAGTTTATCAAGGACACGTCTTCGGGAACCTCATTTTATGTTCTTATCATAGCTCGTTGCGCAACCAGTATATCTTTAATCGTGATCGAAAGTGACTCTTTGTTTTGCACAAACGTGTGTCGCGACTGTATGTCGTTTCGGGACACAAGTATTGGACCCGTTGTTGTTTTTTGTTGATAAAAAGGCCCGCTGTTCGTCTGTTTGTGACCGTGTCACTAACAATACTTATGTCCGTGTTTTCTTCTTATGAATGTGTTGTCGCCTCTGTTATTATTAATTTTATCATTATTTACTTCCGAGTTATTTTACAATTTCCAAATTTTCGATCGTTCCATTATAAGTCTAGTATCTACTCGTTCTAGATTGTAACACGGAGCATTACAAATTATTTGGAATTTAGGTTCACCAGCACATCGTGTAAGTATTGGTCGTCGTTCCTTTCTTCGACGAATCCCGTTGTCATAGTATCAATACATGATACATTGATACACATCTAAATTTTTGGAAACACGTTTATACTTAATAGTAATACATAATATTATAATAATAATTATAATTTTCCCCAATATGTTCAGTTTTCACGCGTCTGAATATTAAATATTAATGTATTTTTTTAATCAGTTATTGAATAAAATTATTTGTTTGTTGTTCAGTTGTTTGTCATAGTCGCCAATTGGTCGGTACCTACCTAATGAGTTTTCTCAAACAATACTTTTATTTGTTTTCTGAGTTAGGTTGCCTATGACGTGTTTACACAGTTTGGCACTATTTATCTCTTATTTAATAAAATTTGATTCTAATTTATCATGGTACCTGTTTAAAGAAAAAAATAATATTTCATAAAGCAGTTTAGTACCTATTTACATTTTTAAAATATATTCATCATATTTAGTTTCTTTCACCGATTGTATTCATTATTTAAATCTCGCTTTAGATTAATTACAGTAGAATAAAGTTTTAGTTTATTATTTTAACCATTTACTTGTAATTTGTTTTAAGTGGTATACTGTAAAAAAATTATTTAAAATAAATATTTTTATAGTATAGATAGGTAGCCTATACAATTATTTGTTTTACACTCATTATAATTAGGTAGTAAAATAACCAGCAATCACAAACATATTTTTTTTTCGCTTATAACATGTAGGTTATGTAAAATGTTCAGAACTTAAAGACACATTTCTATCTCAAAACCAATAGTTTGTATCAGTAATCAATGACCCAAATTATCATCCAAAACTAAAATAATTGTCAGAACCAGGTCTATTATTAATTATCATACAATTTTTAAAAGCTTAGTCAAACAGAAAGTGCAGGCACTGTAAAATAATACAACCGACTGCAGCTGCCCTCCGCGGTCAGCATACCCATACACCGCCATGGCAGCCATCTCTCTGTTTGACTGAGCCTTAAATATTAAAAGAATTATTGATTTTTGTTCAAGGCCTTAGACTAAAAACTTAAACTTTTTTAGAATATGCTTGATTTATGTAATTTAACTATGTTCTTTGTGCCATCAGATTTTTTATTTAAAAATTTTTCCCAATATTATTTTAAGGTCATATTATAGTATTATCTATATTGTTATTAATACATGTTTTATGTAAATAAATAATTTGTGATTACTCAAAGTACATAGTACAGACTACTATTAGTTCAAGTATATTTTATAAATATCTCAATTAAGGGATAATTAAGTATACCTAGTTTTTTTTTTTATTTACAATTTTATTAATATCATTTTTTATTCAGTGTGTCACAAGGTTATAATTAAAATTGTATTAAAAAAAGATAAAACTAATTTTTTATCATTATTATATTTAAATTGTTTACCTACTTGAAATGATTATATAATGTATATTTGTAACGATGAAACTTGATATTTTTTTTTCAGGATTAGTACTCATAATGGGGGTCGACACTGAATTAGTAAAAACACATGTTCGCCCTAGGTGCTTTATGGATGTAGCTGTTGATAACATTATTTTGGGTCGTATTGTGTTTGAATTATTTGATGACTTTTGCCCACTGACTTGTGAAAATTTCCGAGCATTGTGTACAGGTGAAAAAGGTTTGGGTAAAACTACTGGTAAACCTTTGCATTTCCAAGGCGTAATTTTTCATCGTGTTGTAAAATCATTCATGGTACAATGTGGAGATTTTTCAACTGGAAATGGTACAGGTGGTGAATCTATATTTGGAGGAACTTTTCCAGGTATGCATTTAAAGTAATATAAATGTGTTAAGAATAGTTTTAATAGCATGTTTTATTTATGTTTCTAGATGAAAACTTTGATTTGAAACATGACCAACCTTTTTTACTTTCAATGGCTAATCGAGGACCAGATACAAATGGTTCTCAATTTTTTATGTAAGTCTTAAGAAATATTTTATAACTTTTTGTGACATATTTGTCATGATTACAAATTAAAATTAATTGATTTTGAATAAATAATTTTTAGAACATTTCAGAAATCAAAAATGTGAAAATTATAATTATAATTTTTAAAATGTATTTTATATTTTATACCTATGGGTATTATATAAATGGATATATGTCACACAAATTTAAATATTGAAAACATTTGATAGTTAATAATAATAATATCATTAATTATTTTAGAAGTTATAAATAAAACATAATTATTATTATATTTGGTAAACATTTAATCATTGGTAATAATTTGAAATTTTTCTATATTTTATAAAAGGTTCCAAACTATACTCTGTTCAGTGAGAGACCGCACTTCGCACCGACAAAAACTGGTTCCCCCACGCAACACCCTGCCATTGGGGAACTGGTTTTGATAGCATGGTGACATGGAGGGATGCACAGAATATCCATGTTCTCTCGCTGAACAGAGTATAGATAGAACTATCAGTTTTTACATTTTTATCCAATTAAACTTTTTTTCTAACTTTGAACCGATTTTTCTTGTTTCCAATTTTTAAAGCATTTATTCAACACTTATAATTTTGATGTGAACACTAATATTACCTATTAATTGAGTATGTCATGTTTATATTTATAAAAAAACAAAAATATTCAATAAAAATCATGCTGTTTGTTTTTTATATATTTAATTAATATTTCTTCAACCAGACAACTTAAGCTTTAAAAAATTAAGCATCTGTGATATAAATATGAAAAATAGAATTATTCACTTCATAGATCGTCCACTCTAGGAAAAATAATAGATGTTTACTAATGTAATTTTGATTTTGTAATTTGAAAATGTGTTGATGGGATCAGTATGTCAGAATAGCCTAATAAAATTTTGGTCGTATGTCATATGTTTGTTGTAGAACAACACAACCAACTCCTCACCTAGATGGGTATGTAAAATTCTGTTAGTAAATTATAAATATTATGATTAAAGTATTAATAAATTATTTTATAATAGTATACACGTGGTATTTGGAAGAGTGGTTTCTGGTCAGCCGGTTGTTATGCAGATTGAAGAACTTGGAGTTGACAAAAATTCACGCCCACTTCAGGATGCAAAGGTGGTGAAATGTGGAGAGCTCATTTTGAAGTCTAAAATTAAACGTATGTTTACTGATTGTTTTTTTTTTAAATTGCACATACAATATAATAATAACAAAATATATATAAAAATGAGCATGTTGCATGTTTTTGTATAATAGAATCCGAGAAAAGTGCATCTGATAGTGAAACAAGCTCAGGATCAGACGATGACAAAAAAAGAAAGCGAAAGAAAAAGAAGAAGGAAAAGGAATCAAAAAAAAAAACAGAAAAGAAGTATGATTTGTATAGTTTTATTATATTCTAAATTTAATTTAATTTAATTTGTTATAGATTGGACCGTTTAAAGGATGAAGACGATGATGCTGAAGCAGAAGGTCAGCTACATCCGCTTGTATCTGTTTCTAATATTGATCCTGAAGAAATACCAGCTGGACCACCAAATAGATTTTTGTCTCGAGGTGGTCCTTCATCGATGTTTCTTATGAAACCTCAAAAGGATAATGATGATAGACTAAAGAAAAGAAACAGTATTCGCGGTGTTACAAAATCTGGCCGTATTGTTAAAGGTCGTGGAACTCTCAGATTTCGAACTCCATCTCGCAGTAGGTCTAGAAGTTACACTCCACCCCATTGGAGACAAGAACAAAAAAAAATGATAACTTTTAATGAATTTGAAGTAAGTTTATAATATATTATTTAATTGTTAATTTTCAAAATAATAAATATTTAATATCATTTTAGAAAATGGAGATTGAACGTAAAGAAAAGGAAGAAGAAATTAAAAGACGTGAAGAGGCCAGAAAAAAGAGGCATGAAGAAAAAGAAAAACGCGAGAAAGGTAAAAATGGACAAACACCTCCAGGATCCCCACCTAAGGTAAATGAGAATTTTTAATTTTTAATTAAAGATTTTATTGCATTTGATTTAAATGTAATTTTTGTATAGGGTTCTGAGAAACAAAATGATAAAATTGAAATCGACATGATGGCTAAAATTGAAGATGTATTTCAAATAATACGTGATCGCAACATTAAAAATGGTTCAGATAACCATGATAATAAAAAAGCCGACCAACGTTTAAGTGATATCAAGAAAAAAAGTAAAGGAGAAGATAGAGATAAGTTCCAAAAAATGGAAAAGAAATTTGATAGACGTTCTAGGAGCCGCTCACCAAAACGCCGTTTTAATGACAATTTTCGTCGAGATCGAGTGCCAAGAGATGGAAAAAGGTATCATAAAGATAATAGATATGATAATAAATCTATACAAGGAGGACAAAGAAATCGTTCTAGAGATAGAGAACATTTTGACAAGAAAAAGAAGAACCATCGCCGATCAACCTCTAGTTCTTCGGAAGATCGTAAAAATAAAAAAAAAATCAGGAATGAAAATAGTTTTAGTTTATCACCTGAAGTTAAAGATTAAATCCTCATGAATATTTTATGCTATTTTATATAAACCTAAAGTAGCTAATTGAACTTTATTTCTAATTTTATTTTGTTTTTTACTGTCAATTAAATACCATTTATTATGTATAAGATAATTTGCTACTGAATGATTAGATTAGAACTACTGAATATTTTTGCATTTTGAATAATAAAAAATATTTAATGCAGAAGGACGCAATATTATTATGAAGTGCATAATATTAGATTGATAACAAAAAATTATTCTTACTTCTTAAACATAAATAAATCTAAAACCAATATAATATACTCCATATTACCATAGTGAAATCACTATAAACAGTTTTATTTTGAAAATAACAGGATCTCTTTAAATACAATTTTTTCAAATGAAACTTGTATTATTTGTGTAATTTAAACAATAATTTAATTTTATATTCTGTTCATAGCTTGGCGTTTTTCATTGTAAGAACTTCTTTTTAAATAATCAGTCCTTGTTTATATTTATTGTCAACAAATACATTTAATCAATGCATCATTAATATGAATTATAATATATTGTTTTATTATAAAAAAATACAGAAAATAAATTGTTTAAATGAACCATCATTATTGATAGTTTAATGTTACAAAAAAAAAAAAAAAAAATGTATGAATTTATCAAGTGTAATTTACTTAAAAATTATTTAAATTAGGTAACAAAAACTTGAAATATTTTTTAGTAACCAGTATTTAAAGGCGAGAAAGCGGCTCCATTTGTGGCATCACCACGTTTACTCGTATCACAGTTATTAGTTCCAGGGTTGATTGGTTGGTTGGGCTGATTTCCTGGTGAAAAATTAGAAAATGAATTATGACCTGGTTCACCATAATTATTACCATTATTGTTAGCATTAGAAGAGATTTGAACTCCTTTTCCTGAATTTGGTAAGTTGGAATTTTGAAATTGTCCTTTTGGAACAAGTGTAGAATGTTTTTTTTGGTTTCGAATTTCATAACTAGGGTCTGATGGCGATACTGTACTTGTTTTGCCTTGGCCGACATCTCCACCATTTTTGGAAGTGCAAGGCCCTATTCTTTGTCCGTAACCTGGAAGTGAACTGGAATTTTCTTGACCCGAACTCTGTGTGGCCAAACCATTTTGACTATAACCTAGTTGAGCTGTAGCTATATTATCTCTATTTAAAGAATTATGCTTAACGCTGTTTTCTCCGTAAGATTTTGAATCTTGGGGGGCTTCTTGCGGGTAAGCTCCATTTGTATTTGAATTTTGATTAAAGCTATTTCTAGTTGTAGATAATGACTGAGATCCTGCAGGACCATTGTTATTTGGTCGTCCTCCTTGAGGTGTGCTCGGTCTGTTTTGTCCAAAATCATTCAATTCGTTTGACGAACTTCCTTGATAGTATTCGCCGCTTGAGGATGGAACTGGACCACTTTGCCCGTAACCATGATCACTAAGAGACGATGGTTGATATTCAGAACGAGTATAGTTGTTTGATACTTGTGGCGTACTTGGACGGCTTTCATCAAAACCATTAGGGCCATTCGATGGTCTACCTTCGTTATATCCATCGTTTGCTGGTCCATTCGGTTGACTTTGGACGGGATTTCTTCCATTTATGAATAATTGAGAAGGTCCTGTTGTTGGTCCGTAGCTATTGGACATCTGATAGTTTTGCTGATCTTGATTAAATCGATTATACGCTGGAGAAATCTGACCATAGTTCCCTTCATTTCCAATTGAATGCGATCCCGACTGTCCGAAATTGTTAGAACTTTGTAATTGGCTTTGTGGGCTTAAATCAAACCCGTTATCATAATTTGAAGAACCCTGTTCCTGATTGAAACTTTGAACCCCCGATGAACTCTGGCTGTACGAATTCTGATACTTTTCTCCTGATGACTGTACTCCATTACTGGTTCCTACAGAGTCGAGACTTTGAGATCCAATAATGGAAGTACCACCAATTTGGTCTTTATTTATTCCTGTAACCTTTTGATTATACGCGTTAGTCGGACTTTGTTCAAATCCATTATTAATTGGCAATGATTGACTAAAAGATTCTCCAGAATGAGGTAAGTCCTTGAAATTCAACGAATATGAATCGGTTTTTGGTTTTTCAAAATCATTTTGTCCATAAGATTGAGTTGTTGCTGAGACACCTTGATTTGATTCTCTAGGGTATGGTCCATATCCGGAAGACGATACTTCTTTGCTATATCCTTCAGCTTGGAAACCACGATTATTGGAAAACTCATTTTGTCCATAATTTCCATTAATGATATTGTTGTTGGACTGCGATGTACTTTTAGTTATTGGATTATCTTTTGAGTAAAAGTTTGGAACTGAGCTTGGAAATCCTGCTGAACCAATAGAAGATGGATTGTTTGAGATATCTATGCTCTTTTCAACATTAAGCTGTGTGTTGTGCCTATTTCCATTTCCAATTTGACTATATATTTGATCCCTACTTGTATATTTTTGGCTATACAAGTTGGGTTCCGTGTTACCATACTCACTGTTATCTATAGAAAATTGTAGACCTCCGTTTGGACCAACATTTCCATTACCCCCTTGACCGTAAGGGTTCTGACCACCAATTCGATTATTATCTTGCAGCGAAGGTTTTGATGTAATCAAATCTACGTTACCATAATCACCTGCCATATTCCCAATTGTACCTTGCTGGCTATACTGATAACCCTCCGACGTTGGGTGCTGACCAAATTGACTAGTTGCCGTGGCTCCATTATATTTAGTCAGACTTTGATTTTGTGCAGTATTCAATAGATCGTTTTGTCCATAACCGTCCTCTGTTCCGGCTTGTGCTACAAAATCATTATTAGTTGGTATCAATGCTGTATCCAATGAACTACCATAGTAATTGTTAGTTCCAGGTAAATTTCCTCCACTAATATGATCGTTATTCTTATTCAAAAGTTGTCCGAAATTGTTTCCTCCTGGTGATACAGTTTTGTAACCATTACTCTGGTCTAATGATGACCCAATGGGTCCATTCGATGTATGAGTACTACTATCATATGATCCTAGAGTAGTCTGGACACCACTCGCATCATCAGTGGTTTTTGACGATAGACCATAGTTGCTAAAATCAGTTGTTGGACTTTTTGCAAATGTGTCTTGGACGTTTTCAACTTCTCCATAACCATTGTTATTACTGCCAAAAGTATTTGACACTTCTATTTGTCCTCCAAAACCACTAAATGCGATGGAATCTATCCTCGGTGGCAAATACATACGGGATGGATCTATAAAGGCATAACGTTGACAATTATTGTAAAATAAAGTAATAAATTCCAAAATTAAGATATTATCATACAGCTATGTATTTGGAATTTGAAAAAAAACATGCCTCCAAAATAAAGCTATTTTGTAAGTTATTGTCTTCTGACATTCTTAGTTGCTGGGGCGTTTGGGAACGGTATAGGTAATTCATTATAATATTTCATTACATCTACGAATGAGAGATTTTTTCCGTGAACGTTAAAATGTGTATACAACCTAGTCTCTAGATATTTACGTGTTTATTTTTATTATTACCTATTTAATCGGAAATCGTACTTTTTTCGTATAAGGTTAGAGGTAGCATGTATATTAATAATAATATGTATATATTATAGCCATATAGTTATTTATATTATACCTAAACTACATCTGCCAGAATAACTACATTTCATTTTGAAATGAAATTATGGGAACGCATATGAATTCATCTAGTTAGGTACCTAACATATCTAGAGTGTCTAGTGGCTAGTAGGTTTTAGGTACCTACCTACAATCACGGAATAAGAAAAAGAAGATTGGAAATTAGCAACATTTTAACGGTCCCGAAGTTCCCCCTTTGGCAGCTAGCGAGAGATTGGGTGCGACAATGTTTGTACTTTGCAGACATTTATAGCACTACCGGGTAAAACCTATATACAGTATATCTCAGAAGTCCCGTACCACCCTTAATATCTCCGTGGAAAATCAATATATTTAAATGCAGTTTTTTTTTACAGTAATAAGTATGGAAATTCTGATTGAATAGCAAAACATTCGATTTTTTTAGACAAATAAGTTTTTAAATTTCCAAGGTAGCCATTTTGTTGATCATATTTTTGAAAACAGTTAAAACAAAAATAATATAAAATTTAATGAAAATTGCCCAAGATAGAGCTAATAATTATTTTGAATTTCTAAGAATAATAGTTATGTTACTTATGCATACGGCATTAGCAAAATACGATTCGCATGTTAATTATTACAATCACGTTGATTTTTCGACTAAAATTAAAGATAATAATTAGCTCTAACTTGGGCAATTTTCCTTAAATTTTAATATTTTTTTTTGAACTGTTTTTAAATCAACAAAATGGCTATCTTGGAAATTTAAAAAACTTATTTGCCTAAAAATATTTTTTGATAATTTTTGAATTATTGAAAAAGAAAAATCAAATAGGTATTATGCTATTCATTCAGAATTTCCATACTTATGACTGTAAAAAAAACTGCATTTAAGTATATTGATTTTCCACGGAGATACTAAAGGTGATACGGGACTTCTGGAACTTACTGTACAGTAAAATTGTCTTCACGCATTTACAACATAGATGCAGTCCTATACCTATTATTATACTATTATAGTATAATAAAGACTTTATAAACATCTGTGATTTACAATAATATACAATTACAAGATTATTTTTAGGATAGGAACCAATTAAATGTTGGTAACATTACACCAAGTAAATAGCGTTACGTATATTATGTTTTATGCAGTATTGCGGCGTATCTACGATTTATTATTTAGTAATTTGGTATGGAAAGCGAAGAAATAAAGATACCGAGGCTCCTCGGCCCCCGCTA
>NC_042494.1:97652491-97653634 GCF_005508785.2 Acyrthosiphon pisum | reverse complement strand
AATTATTTAAATAATTAATATGTCTATGATTTGTACCAACGTCGGTTCTATCATTATTATTTATTATTTTAAATTATGATTATTTATTGTCGAAGAAAAAAGCCCGGTCCAACCCTTGATTTATTAATCGAAGTACAACATGGCCGGCCCTAAAAATTGTACAAAAAAGCCCAGGCCTGGTCCGGAATAAAATTCCAAGACTTAAAAAAGCCCGGTCCAATTCAAAATATTTTACAAAAAATAGCTCGGTCCAATACATTATTTTATTTTAAAGGCACGGGCCGGCCCTTGCAGGTCGTTATTACCAACACCCAATTACGTCGCATCACAGAACTGACGCGGCAAACCGATGACAATTCAACTACATAGGTATTACCATGACAAATTATATAATTTGTCATGGGTATTGCCCTAGGGACAACTGACGGGAAATTGTAATAATTAATTCCAAGTTCCAATAGTCTTTCGCATTGTCGGATAAATATAAGCCGATAAATATACCTACTAATACCATCGAATAACTTAATTAACTTTGTTGGTTCCTAAACTATCGAATAGTTTAAATATTATAAGACCATCAAGAGTAAAAATTGTAGAAATTAAATGTAAAGGTCAATTACTTTTCAATTATACTCTCAGGTGATATTTGGTAAATCTAGGTAGCCAATATCTGTGTAATTAAATATTACTAATTACCATAAGTCCAAAGTAATAATGTAGACACTCGTAATGTAGATCACGGGTAGGGCTGATTGGGCTTTAGCCCCACCTGAGTTTTATACGTGGATGGGGTGGTACTTAATGAAGATATCACTAAAAGTAGGTATAGCCCTTTTAGATTTTAAACTTTGTGTTTATCCGAGAGACTATACAGGCCACAGGGCGATTCATTTAAAATTGAATACCTACTCATATTATTTCAAAAAGTGTAATTGTTTTTGAAAATATTTTTTACATAGTTTTAAGTCGTTTACAAAACAACTTTGTCATTAAAAATTATATTTTTAAATATTTTTTAACCTTCTAATTTTAGATTCTGAGCGGAGAGATGAATGTATTGATTTTACAATGATGTATGTTTTTTTTTACTTGTGTGTGTACACTGTACAGTGTACACGATAAGTAGTCGAAATAATGATGATC
>NC_042494.1:97645940-97652391 GCF_005508785.2 Acyrthosiphon pisum | reverse complement strand
TTAAAATACAATTAACTCACGTTAAAATTAAAATATAATAAAAAGCCTATGAGGTTGCCTAGATAATAATTTTATCTTTAGATTTTATAAGAGGTCAATTCGCTCTAATTTTTAAACTAACGGAGCTACACATGTTCTGCTGAGCGTACAATTTGCTATGTTACGCACTTGTAAGACGGAAACAACACATGCGGGTATCATGTCCTCTTAATATTAAACATTTAGTAATATACTGTAGATAGTGTTTAAAATCATTATATTACATATTTAAGTTAGACTAATATTAATAATTACTGTCATCATACTTATATTTAATTTATTTTTTTACCTCAATTATAATTTTGTTCTAAGTTAATCTAAAATATATATTTTACTGTTTTTTATTATTTAAAATACAATTTTTTGTTGTATATTTTAGTTGTTTAAAATGTATATATTTCCTCATGCTTATCATATTTTGTTGTATTTGACAATATAACAATTAGTAATTTTAATCAAATTGTTGAAAATGGTAACCATTAAGCCAGGTTTCACTATATAATATTAAACTAATTATTTTCAAGTATAGAAACTGGGGAAGTTGCTCTGTTGTTTAGTTTATTTTGAATGCAACTCACACTGAAGTAGGTAATAGATGTGTAAAATTTTAATTTGTTGATGAATCATTCAATCATTGCATATAAAAAACAATTATGAGCAGTGATAACGTGTCAGGTTCTACTCCTAGGATATTTTATAATTTTTTTTTGTATGACAGTCATGGTAGATTTAACTAATTTTTATCTAAAACATGAATGCATCAACTTCTAGGAATTAATACTTGACTTTTCAAAACTTCTAAATGTTGAAGTGCAACTCTTGAATAATACAGAATATTCAGAATTTGTTTTATATTTACAGAGTTATACTATGTGTTTATGACTATGTCCCATATACATTACATACATAAGAAGAATAAGAACTATAATTATCTTTGAATGTCATTATTTCAATATAGTGATACAGCCCATTTTCTATACTCAAGTGTTGAGTAATTGGATATCAGCACTATTCGTTTCGACTTATTGGCCCATGTGTCATATTGCAAATTAACATTCAGTAGAATTGCAGAAGTGCAGAACAAACCTTGAGTTAGCTTTAGTATAAGAGTAAATTTATCTATTATTAATGTTAATAAAACATCCGTATATATATGTAAGTTATATATATATGTTAGCTTTTATGCAGTTTTTCATTTTTATGCAAGTTATGAGCATGTAATTATTACATAAGTGCTCAAATCTCACTTTAATTTAATAATTGTAAGTAGTATTTATTTTAGGGTATACAAATATAGATTGGTTATTCTTTACAATTTTTAGTATTTAGTATTTTCTATAAAAAATAAAATTAAACTAAGAATTATAAAAACATCAAACTGTCAACTATATAGGTGTGCGCAGACATCTGAGTCAGGTATGGCTAAATTCAATCTCATCACACACCCTCTTGTCGTGGTCACAAAAAAAAAAAATTATAGACATTTTCACTACAAACTTTTAAGTGACCCTTTTGTGGCTGACTGGAAAATATAAACAATCAGTTTTCATTATTTCGCACATACAAAATTCATTAATATTGATTCAAAATTTTAACCAAATATAATCTAATAAAACAATTTATTCAAAAACGTTCAAAATATAATATACTATAATATTAAAAATTATCAATTAACATTAATATTTATTTATTATTATAAACTATTCATGTGAAATCTACTTTAGGGTTATTAGTTTATGAGATATAAATAATTAAAGTTTAGATGAACGGAGTAGTGGACGTAAATTTCAAGGGGTAAGCCTGTACTAGTGATCAGCACGGGCCGGGCCATAATTTAAATATTACGGGTTGGTTATAGGTGGGATCGTAATATTAATCATTGAGCCGGGTCGGTCAAAAATTAAACTTATTAATTTAATTCGTAACACTATGTGATTTAGGTTATCTAAATTAATAATAATAATTGTATTACCAGACTGTATGATATTTATAAATAGATCACTGGTAAAAACCAATAATACTGAAAACGGGCATGGTCCGGTTGGACTTTGAAAAAAATTACAAACGGACCGGACCTGGACGTCGAGAATTTATATGTTTAACCTTTGGGTCGGATCGGGCCGAAAAAAAACAGCCCGTACTGATCCCTAGCCTGTACCACTCAACTTCGCTCATCTAAAGTTTAAATACTTATAAGTTATAACGCATAAACTACTCGCACTAAATTCGATTTTTATGTATCGAAATACTTTCTGAAAACTCATCGAATAAGATACTGAAGTTGAAGATCATCATTATTTCGACTACTTATCGTGTACAGTGTACACACACAAGTAAAAAAAAAACATACATCATTGTAAAATCAATACATTCATCTCTCCGCTCAGAATCTAAAATTAGAAGGTTAAAAAATATTTAAAAATATAATTTTTAATGACAAAGTTGTTTTGTAAACGACTTGAAACTATGTAAAAAAATATTTTCAAAAACAATTACACTTTTTGAAATAATATGAGTAGGTATTCAATTTTAAATGAATCGCCCTGTGGCCTGTATAGTCTCTCGGATAAACACAAAGTTTAAAAACTAAAAGGGCTATACCTACTTTTAGTGATATCTTCATTAAGTACCACCCCATCCACGTATAAAACTCAGGTGGGGCTAAAGCCCAATCAGCCCTACCCGTGATCTACATTACGAGTGTCTACATTATTACTTTGGACTTATGGTAATTAGTAATATTTAATTACACAGATATTGGCTACCTAGATTTACCAAATATCACCTGAGAGTATAATTGAAAAGTAATTGACCTTTACATTTAATTTCTACAATTTTTACTCTTGATGGTCTTATAATATTTAAACTATTCGATAGTTTAGGAACCAACAAAGTTAATTAAGTTATTCGATGGTATTAGTAGGTATATTTATCGGCTTATATTTATCCGACAATGCGAAAGACTATAATTTGTCATGGTAATACCTATGTAGTTGAATTGTCATCGGTTTGCCGCGTCAGTTCTGTGATGCGACGTAATTGGGTGTTGGTAATAACGACCTGCAAAGGCCGGCCCGTGCCTTTAAAATAAAATAATGTATTGGACCGAGCTATTTTTTGTAAAATATTTTGAATTGGACCGAGCTTTTTTAAGTCTTGGAATTTTATTCCGGACCAGGCCTGGGCTTTTTTGTACAATTTTTAGGGCCGGCCATGTTGTACTTCGATTAATAAATCAAGGGTTGGACCGGGCTTTTTTCTTCGACAATAAATAATCATAATTTAAAATAATAAATAATAATGATAGAACCGACGTTGGTACAAATCATAGACATATTAATTATTTAAATAATTAATATGGTACAAATCACAATTAATGTAATAATATCTTGATTAGTGAGTATTTTTTATAATAAAGCTATTTAAAGATAAAATAGAAACATTAATTTAGAATAATTATAAAAATTCATTGAGTTTGACTGAAGAATACAAATTGCCAGTTGCTTCAAGTGCCTACAACAACTGTTATAGTCTACGGTACTATTGCTAGTGCACCCATAGCGCCTTAAAAAAAAATGTCGGGCCGGGCCAGGGCTTTTTTTCACAATAATTTTTCGACTTAGCCGAGCTTGAGTATAAAATTGATGGACCGAATCGGGCCGAAAATGTACGGCCCTTGCAGGTCTATAGTTGGTAATAAAGATTGGCAACACTGTGTCCACCATTATATTAAGATGTGACGCGGCGTCCTCACTCAACCACTCCCACTCAATCTTCTGTTTAGTAATTTGACCGGTGCCGGGTGTCGTGTAACTTAATATATACTGGATTGTGAATACTAAGTAGCAATGGCGCTTATGCAATTTTTGTGTTATTATTACAAACTACGCCACTTGTCATTAGTACATTACACGTTTTCACTTCCGACATTTTATCCATTTGCATCGGTGCTCGGGAAATCACTACATCGATGTTGTTTCTGAATTCAAATTCGGTGAGTACTTGGTGACCTAATCAATGTTTGTATTTTATAGTATTATATTTTCCACAGTCAAGATCAATGGCAAGCCAGTATTGATATTGATGGTCCACTCGCTAGTGATGCACGGATAAGAGGAGTCTCAATGGTATTAGTCTATATAGACTACCTATAATATATATATATAGTTTGTGTAGATTCGGTGAGTTTTGCTTTGAGACGCCCTAATTTCTACTGCTGGTACTACCTATTCTATCTATTCTGTGGTACTGTACGACCTTTATAGTTTATTGCTTAATATGTGATTAAGACAATTCAATAGACAGTAAGTAATCTACATGCATCACCAATGCTAAGGGTTTGAGTGCTTCATATACACAATTAAAATTTGAGTGTTGTGATCTTAAAAATAATTACTCTTCCCCAGGAGAGATCATTGCTGTGTCCCGACCTGAACGTTTCTGTGCATCCTCCACTCAACAACAAAGGTGCGTAAATGTTTGGTACATTTGACAACACTGAACGGAATAATTCATATATATATAACCTATACTGTAGCAGCACAAAGTGGGGAAAATTGTGCTTTGGACCGGTCAACATGTAAACATCTATGGTTTACACTAATTCTATTTTATAAATAATACCCTTCTGATACATCCAGCATATGATCAGCAAGTAGCTTCATCCAAACAATCTGACAATAACACATGCACTATTTTGGGAAGCGCTGACCGAGGTGATAATTAAGTAGGTAATGTTGCTCAGCATGCAGTCCATTCTTGTGAAACAGTATAATGTACTCAAATTAATAGTAATTATCATTTGTATCAACATTTGACCAAAATCTTTCACTCCTACATAGCTTATCTCGAAGCTGGTGTTTACCACTCCAGGTTACATACTGCCAATACAAGTAACTTTTGAAAATCATTGACTTCCTCTTGCTATTACCTAGAGCCAAGCACTGAACTAAATACATGGAATGTGTATTATGTATAATTCTCATATATGTAAAATGAGACCATACTGGAGTTGCCATATGCATTCCGATTTGATTTTTAACATTAATATTGTAATGATGATAACAATTTTCATAGATAACAACATTTTACCATGTGTTCCCTTCACCATTATAAAGAACAGGTTAAGCATCGCGCTGTATCAGTGGTCAGAACTAGTTACGCTTCACGTAGTTCATAAAACCGCCGAGCGCTGCTAGTCAGACGTGCTAGATTTGTATTATACTGTGATAATCCCAATAGAAAATAACGTTTTTACAGTCTTAATAGTCTTATACAAATGTAAGGCAGGTATAAGTTCATATAACTTTATATACATATAAAGGCTCTCTAGTATAAATACAGTGGTTTAATAGTTGGACTAGTAGACTTGTTATTTTAAAATGTATGTAGGTAAAATATGATAATATGGGACACAAAATACTGATGTACCTACATAATACACCTTATAGTATTAAAAAAATTGTTTTATTTGAAAAATAATCAAGTATACATCTATTTTACCTTAATGAATTGTTAATATGTTTTGTTTTCATTTGCCCTATCAATTTAAAGTGGAATAGATTATGTTATTTACATTTGCCCAAATTCTCCTATTTATTTTGGGGCAAATGTAAAAACTCATATTTTAATAACCATCTGAAGAAATAATTAATATGTACAGATAATTCATTTACTTTTACACCAGTCTTTTTTCTATTCTAATGAATTATACCAGAGATATTCAATTCCATTTGCCCCAAATTTTTTATTTTTTAAATTGTAATGGAGCAAATGTAAATTAAAAATTGTGAACTAAATAATGTTTTTATACTAAATTTGAGCCCAAAATATTGTTCCTTGGACATATTAGATTCGGAACGGAGCAATTAATGTATTGATTTTACAATGATATGTAGGTATTTTTTAATTTTTGTGTCTCACCACCGTTTGAGGCAGTAAAACTGCTTCGATTTTCTTCAACAGTATCTTGTTTGATAGGAAAGTAAATCTATCTAGTTGGTGCATTCGAGAGATCAATTTTTAAAATTCTCAATAGTTTTCAAAAGCGCCGGGAAAAACAACATAAAAATTAAGGAAAAACGGGAATTTTTACGCAAAATTTGTTTTTGATAAAATCGATTTTGGTTTTTGGACTTTGGTGTAACTTTAAAACAAATGTACATATTATATACATGCAATTTTCACTGGTTGTTTATATTTGAATTTTCTATACACAACATTTTCAAAATATTTTGATTTGTTTTGAACTGTTTAGGAACATTTTCAGTTTCCAATTTATTAGTCTTGTTTTCTATTAATGTCAATAAAACTTTATTTGTTGGGTAAAAAAGCTTGAAAATTTAATATAAGACTCCTACTATATTGTTACTTTGACATTTGAAAAATATTAAAAATCCTTAGTCACAGTTTT
>NC_042494.1:97589832-97645840 GCF_005508785.2 Acyrthosiphon pisum | reverse complement strand
TTCAACTTCAGTATCTTATTCGATGAGTTTTCAGAAAGTATTTCGATACATAAAAATCGAATTTAGTGCGAGTAGTTTATGCGTTATAACTTATAAGTATTTAAACTTTAGATGAGCGAAGTTGAGTGGTACAGGCTAGGGATCAGTACGGGCTGTTTTTTTTCGGCCCGATCCGACCCAAAGGTTAAACATATAAATTCTCGACGTCCAGGCCCGGTCCGTTTGTAATTTTTTTCAAAGTCCAACCGGACCATGCCCGTTTTCAGTATTATTGGTTTTTACCAGTGATCTATTTATAAATATCATACAGTCTGGTAATACAATTATTATTATTAATTTAGATAACCTAAATCACATAGTGTTACGAATTAAATTAATAAGTTTAATTTTTGACCGACCCGGCTCAATGATTAATATTACGATCCCACCTATAACCAACCCGTAATATTTAAATTATGGCCCGGACCGTGCTGATCACTAGTACAGGCTTACCCCTTGAAATTTACGTCCACTACTCCGTTCATCTAAACTTTAATTATTTATATCTCATAAACTAATAACCCTAAAGTAGATTTCACATGAATAGTTTATAATAATAAATAAATATTAATGTTAATTGATAATTTTTAATATTATAGTATATTATATTTTGAACGTTTTTGAATAAATTGTTTTATTAGATTATATTTGGTTAAAATTTTGAATCAATATTGATGAATTTTGTATGTGCGAAATAATGAAAACTGATTGTTTATATTTTCCAGTCAGCCACAAAAGGGTCACTTAAAAGTTTGTAGTGAAAATGTCTATAATTTTTTTTTTGTGTGACCACGACAAGAGGGTGTGTGATGAGATTGAATTTAGCCATACCTGACTCAGATGTCTGCGCACACCTATATAGTTGACAGTTTGATGTTTTTATAATTCTTAGTTTAATTTTATTTTTTATAGAAAATACTAAATACTAAAAATTGTAAAGAATAACCAATCTATATTTGTATACCCTAAAATAAATATTACTTACAATTATTAAATTAAAGTGAGATTTGAGCACTTATGTAATAATTACATGCTCATAACTTGCATAAAAATGAAAAACTGCATAAAAGCTAACATATATATATAACTTACATATATATACGGATGTTTTATTAACATTAATAATAGATAAATTTACTCTTATACTAAAGCTAACTCAAGGTTTGTTCTGCACTTCTGCAATTCTACTGAATGTTAATTTGCAATATGACACATGGGCCAATAAGTCGAAACGAATAGTGCTGATATCCAATTACTTAACACTTGAGTATAGAAAATGGGCTGTATCACTATATTGAAATAATGACATTCAAAGATAATTATAGTTCTTATACTTCTTATGTATGTAATGTATATGGGACATAGTCATAAACACATAGTATAACTCTGTAAATATAAAACAAATTCTGAATATTCTGTATTATTCAAGAGTTGCACTTCAACATTTAGAAGTTTTGAAAAGTCAAGTATTAATTCCTAGAAGTTGATGCATTCATGTTTTAGATAAAAATTAGTTAAATCTACCATGACTGTCATACAAAATAAAATTATAAAATATCCTAGGAGTAGAACCTGACACGTTATCACTGCTCATAATTGTTTTTTATATGCAATGATTGAATGATTCATCAACAAATTAAAATTTTACACATCTATTACCTACTTCAGTGTGAGTTGCATTCAAAATAAACTAAACAACAGAGCAACTTCCCCAGTTTCTATACTTGAAAATAATTAGTTTAATATTATATAGTGAAACCTGGCTTAATGGTTACCATTTTCAACAATTTGATTAAAATTACTAATTGTTATATTGTCAAATACAACAAAATATGATAAGCATGAGGAAATATATACATTTTAAACAACTAAAATATGCAACAAAAAATTGTATTTTAAATAATAAAAAAACAGTAAAATATATATTTTAGATTAACTTAGAACAAAATTATAATTGAGGTAAAAAAATAAATTAAATATAAGTATGATGACAGTAATTATTAATATTAGTCTAACTTAAATATGTATATAATGATTTTAAACACTATCTACAGTATATTACTAAATGTTTAATATTAAGAGGACATGGGTATCATGATTGTATTTTAAAATTGTAAATTTTTTATACATCTTAAAATACTTATAACTCACGTTAAAATTAAAATATAATAAAAAGCCTATGAGGTTGCCTAGATAATAATTTTATCTTTAGATTTTATAAGAGGTCAATTCGCTCTAATTTTTAAACTAACGGAGCTACACGTGTTCTGCTGAGCGTACAATTTGCTATGTTACGCACTTGTAAGACGGAAACAACACATGCGGGTATCACGTCCTCTTAAACACAGGTATACACGATTGTTGGAGTATAAGCTATGTGTAACATTCACTTTAGGTTATTTCTTAATTTAAAAATAATAATGCGTGTTAAAATAATACAATTAAATGGAACTAGATGACATTATTTATTTCATTGACATTTTAGTTTTATTCTGTGAAATATTATCCAAAATAATATTTTTAAAACAACACAATATTTTTAACTTTACATTGATTAAATTCATATAAATACTAAAAAAAAAAAAGTTATATAATCTTTTTTAATAGAATAACATATTTATCATCTAACTTTTTTCATAATTTAAAAACTTAATATTATACTGTTGTAAACAACTACATATCTATTTTATTCATTAACATGTATATAGTATATATTAAAATATATATTCAACAAAAATGAAGCCAACAGTATGTATAATTATAAGCATATAAATTTTAGACAAGCATTTTAATTTGGGAAACCACACAATAAGAAACCATAAGTTTAAATGACATTACTATTAATAAATTGGATCTCAAAAGTG
This sequence comes from Acyrthosiphon pisum, assembly GCF_005508785.2. Classification (NCBI taxonomy): domain Eukaryota; kingdom Metazoa; phylum Arthropoda; class Insecta; order Hemiptera; family Aphididae; genus Acyrthosiphon; species Acyrthosiphon pisum. The sequence continues at coordinate 97,642,937 of NC_042494.1, read as the reverse complement.
GTATTCTTCACATCAATATATTTATTATTAACACACATTGTATAAAAAAATATTAAATTATACCAGTCTCATTCTTAAATCAGATACAACCAACACAGTTAAATGTCAAATGTTTTTTTTTCTTTCTATTTGGAACAAGTAGTTTTATGTTTATATTTTATGTAACATTGTATGATTTGAGTTATTTTAACATTATGAATATATAGACTATATATACTTAATTTGAGTTATACTACCAACATTTACAATTGTTTAAATACATTTTTCTTTCTTTAGTATTTCAATATTAGTTAACAATTTTATATTTCAATTCAATTAATAAAAAAAACTACATTTGGCACAACATATAACATACGTAAGATAGTCAAGATAGAAAATAGATGTTGTGTATTGTGTAAATCACGATATGTAAGTGAAGAAATAACTGGTTCATTTTGGTATTAGTGTATTACATTATATCAGAACAAACAAAATGTGGATATGATACTAGAGACAGTAATTAATAATTATCAACTGAACAAAATTGAGACCATTAGTTGTTTAAGAATGATTATGGATTTCAGACCTTATATGGCCTCCACTAATAATTTAGTTTCTCAGAATAGTATATCAGTCAAATTTCCTTTAAATAAAAAATTAAATAAAAATATATATAGAACATCTGAAGTATTATGATGTATTCTTCTTAGAAAATAGTTAAGGCAATGAAAATTCACCTTAGTCTATTTATATCGCTAAGGTTATAAGTATTGACATGATTGGTTAAACATTCAAAATAAAATATGGTATTATTAAAAGTAAAATATAGAAGTTATAAATTGTCTAGATACTAATACACTATGTATAATGTATTCATGTTCTCTAATCATAAACTAAATTGAATTATTTTATACAGCTCAATACCAATTAAAAACTAAGTATAACACGAGGTATGACATTATTCTAGAATGTTTTTTTAGCAATATTTTGTAAAGTAAACAAAAACATTTTACAATAATAATAACTAAAACTTACTGACTGAGTTGCGAATACTGAATACTTTAGGTACTATTTAATTGTATACTTAATTTTCAACAATTTCAAAGGACTTTAAAACAAATTCTTTGAACACATTGTATGCTTTATCTAAGGACTCGTTTATTATAATACAATCAAAGTTTCCAGGCGTTTCTCCTAGAAATATGTATGATATATATTATGTTATGTTAAATATTTACAGTTATTTATCAAAGCTTTAAATTTACTAACCATAGTTAATTTCCTGTTGTGCAACATTCAATCTAGCTCGTAGATTATCCTCAGACTCTGAATTCCGTCTGCGCAATCGTAATTCGAGTTCACCAATACTGGGAGGTTTAACAAACACACCGACTGGTTTCAGATTAGCCACTTTTTTGATTTGAATAACCCCTTGCATGTCGATATCAAGAACACAGATCTTGCCAGACTTTTGAACATTTTGTACCGCTTCAAGGCTGCCATCATAAAAAAAAAAAAAAACACGGATAATGAGGATGTGCTGAAAAACGCAGAGAAAAGCCAATCTTACCTGGTACCATACATGTTATTGGAGAAGATGGCGTGCTCGAGGAATTCTCCTCGATCGATGGCCGCTTGCATTTGGTCCTTTGTAGTGAAGTGATAGTGTTGGCCATCCACCTCGAAACGCCTCGGCGATCGGGTGGTGTGCGACACCGAGAAACCAAACTTGTCAGGATATTCGTCGAACAGCTTGCGCAGCAGCGTCGACTTGCCGGAGCCCGACGGGCCGCAGACCACCAATAGCTTCGAATTCTGTCGCACCATTTTCGTCGTGACACCTATTATTATAGTACAATATGATCACACAGAAAACGTTAAAGAAAACCGTGTGAAATGGATTCCGCAAACAGAAATAAGGCTTTGAACAGTAGGATAAGGTTAGGAACGAGCGGGAATATTTTTATTATTGATAAACGATAATCGATACTATATCGGATGCTCTTCAGTCGTAGGTACTATAGGTACTATAAGTACCCCCCACAAAATCGAATTAAAAATTTAACAAAAATACTGGACTGAAAACAAAGGTCTCGAAAACCACGCGGTTGTACAAAACTACGAAATTAGTAATAGGTATGTATAATTATGAAAACATTCCATACAGACGTGTACACTGTACAGCGATACCAAATACCGACAAATCGACGTCGCTACTATCAAACCACCAAGGTATAGGTATCACGGTTGAATTTCGCGGCAATAAGCGAGAACGGTGATGCGATCGAGACACAGGAGGACGCAAAGAATTTGTGTAATAACTATTAACTAATTGACCACCGATTGGACAAGAGTACAAGTTAGACAAGATAAATGGGCCGTCACGCTTTGGATTTTGGAAAAACGTCACAAACGGAGCGGCGCCGGTAAACAACGTATACCGACCAATAGGTACACCGCTTTTCGGTGTACCTACAGCATACTGGCTACAAACACCTATACGGTATACGCCTACACACCGTGCGACTGACCAGTGAAAGCGCATGGTGGGGTGTCCCACGCCGTCTATCCGTCACCATCAGCCATCCTCACCTCTTATACTAGTGAGCGGGGTCCGCCAAAACATAATATTATTATTATATTTTATTATTTACTATCGCAGAAACGGTCAACAAGTGAACACTGTAGCGCCAGCAGTATAATTATAGCCGTTGTTGTTATGTTGGGTACTTTGGTCGAATACCGTCACTCGAGTGTCGTGATTAGACTGAAAAATTGAAAACAAATTACGACGTTACCTTTGCAGTTGGCACTTGGCAGACAGAACTCAGCCGGTCGGTGAGACGAAATCGCAGAGTTGCGAATACAACGTGGGCGAGTGGACTGCAAAATCGGAAATACGATATGCAAACATACGCTTCCCTCCGACCACCCATGCACAGACGACAGACAGACGCGTTCGGCGCCGCCGCGCATAGCGCACAGCCGTTCACTATTATCATTTATCACTTATCAAATAGTATCAGTGTCCATGGGACTTATGGCCTTATCGGTTACGTACTCACGTGTGTGCCGTGTCTCACGAGTAGTCGCGACACTGACACACTGTCTCGTCTCGATTTCCTAGTTCCGAGCAGCTGCACACCGTTTGCTTCTGGTTTCAGTGCTGCAGCTTCACTACAACAGTACGAGTGAACAACTGCTGCGGTCGTTCGTGCCAACGATTAGGGTAGTCACCGCCTGTCTTACCACGGTTGTGGCTGTCCGTACGCGGAGCACACAAATAATTAATATCGATATTTAGAACTTTAGACCGTCCACACCAATATTCGTGCGCCATGACGTCGTCATCCGATCAACAGCTGCACGACGTGCCACTGGTTCAGAAATTCAACGCGAAGGTGAGTAGTAGTCCATTAGGGTTTGGACCAATTGCGGTAGAACAAAATTTGGTCAATATACCAATTGCGCAGCTTATACTTTAGGGTCAGTATACCAATTACGCTTCATATATTTTACGGTTAGTGTACCAATTGCGCCCTTTATATTTTACAGTCAATATACCTATTGTACTTGTATTCAAATTTGCCTGGGGGCTACCTTCAGATTTAATAATATTGTTGTTCGATTCAATTCCCTCAACATCACCATAAACACACTAAAATGCTTGAAAATTAAAAACGTATTTATTGATCAATTAATTACTGGTTAAACTTATAATACATTTTATAACAATATCGGGATTTTTATAAAACTTTATTATTATTACGCACATTTCATCACAGAAGTATGTATTTGAGTGATAGACGAAAACAAGTTATCATTATCATACATTTTATATAATTAACGATCAAAAAGTAACTTGTTTAATGTGAAGAAAAAAATTGTTTATTTGTTTATATTATATTATGTATTATGCATTAATACTCTCAATAAATCGATTAGTGTAATAATTTATTATATAAATATAATTTATAATCAACTAATAACTTTTTCATAGGTAGTGTAAAATGTTTTGAGCGCAATAAATTCGTCTATTGACTCTAAAATTTATAAAGCGCAATTGGTCTATCGACCCTACAATTTTTAGAGCACAATTAGTTTATCGACCCTAAACTATTTAGAGCGCAATTAGTATATCGACCCTAAAATATTTAGAGTGCAATTGGTTTGGTATGAAAAAGTCATTTTAAGCGCAATTGGTAAACTCCGGTCCATTACTCCGGCAACCCGACGAGTGTCGCCGGGTTACATGCGTATTATACATAATTCAGTGGCGTACCTGCAGAAGCACTCTCAGAAATTTTAAGAAAAAAATTTGAAAATTATTAAGGCGTTCCGTGAACGTAAGACCGTGTATTGACATTGTTATTTGTATGAAGGTTTCAGCAAAATTCAAATTTTAAATGATATTTTCCTATGGGCGGCCGTGGCATACCAAACAAGGGATCCTATCATTATTTGTTAAGCATCTCCCCTATATAATAAATTATCCCTTCCTAAGCAAAATCCTGTCATCTTAGCAATGCCACTGATTATAATATCTTTACGGAGTAAAATTAATACAGTATATCTGCACCGCCTGTTGATCGTTAATTTATTGTTGCTGTAATAGTGTAGTCGTTATTGTATACAATCTTATTTCCGTAATATGGGACACCAGTTCGCATTGGAGAATTCTCATGAAGGCATTATAAATCGGCTATCCTCGAATGAGCTCAATCTTTAATAACAAGAAGATGGTCAGTGGCGTGTTCAGCGGATAGGCCTGGTAGGCCCGGGCCTGCCCTGTGTTTTTTTTCGTATTACGAAATGAAATCAATTTGGAACAAAGATTATTTATTTATTACACACTTTAATATCAGGCGTGAATAATTGTGGCCACAGTTCCTACTGTTTATCAGACGACGACTAAAAATTGTAAATAATAGACAATATTCCCGAAATGATTGTTATTAATTAAACGTTCGTCACTGACTGTTCTCCGCCGACAATCGTCAAGAATTTGACGATGTTCATATGAGATAATGAATATGAATTATAAATGTAATTTTTGGTGCCTATTAATAATTTATTTCGGTGTACTGTGTAAACGTATAGTGAGTGACAGAGCCGATCGAGGTAATAGTTTTGTCTGTGTACACTATTTAGAATAGCCTAAATACATTTTTCTTTTATAAAACTGCTTTAAATTTGACTACCTACTAATTAAATTAAAATAAAATGAACAGCCAGTTTTATAAACCTATTCCGAAATCCACAAGGACATTGAACGATGATGATAGTACAACAGATCAACCTCAATTGAACGTTTTTAAATTAAATGTTACCTCGACTTCTAACGAGTCTTCAACTTCTTCTTCTAGCTTAAAAGTGACTCGATGACTTAAATTCACTAAATAATTATATTTTATAATTAAAAAAAACTATTGTTTCATTTGTATTCACTTTTAATATCTTTGAAATATTATTAACAAGTCAAACAGGAGGAATAAATTGTGTTATATTAGGTATATTATATGATCATTTTTTCAAATTAAATTTAAAAATGTTATAAAAAGTTTCTAAAAAATAATGTGTACCTATATAAATTAAAACAATTATAACCGGGCCTGTCCTACATTTTTATCCTGGGCGCGCCTCTGAACCTAAGTCCTAGGTACAGTGCCTAGCTACATTTAACGCCGAGTCCACGAAGAGTCTGGTTTTTGTTGTGTTACTGTTTTCAAAAATAATTTACATTGTCCCGCCTGTATTGGAAAAAGTTGAGTATATGTTTGTTTTGTTTTCTTATCCTGTGTGGACGTACTGAACACTCTTTAATGAACACAAAAATCCCAATTATTAGGGCTAAAAAAAATTTTTTTTTATTAATGTTCTAAATATTATATACGTATTATTGTTTAAACGTCTTGTTTGTGAAGATAAATAAAAATGTTTAAATTCATAAGTTGAAACAACGACGAGACTATGAGAGTATAGGAACTAGGAGAGCGAGACAATCCATATGACAGACCCATGCCTGATCCATATTAATATATCAAAAATACGCAATTATTACCTACTTTATTACTATTTACTATCAGTTCTAAATTATAGATTTTAATAGTATATGTAGGCACAAGACACCTATTATATGCACCCGGTACTGATGCCATTTTGTCCTCAAAAATACACTCTGCGGGAATAACGATACCGCCTTGTAGAATCAACCAAATTTCATAATTTTTTTTTAATTGCTAGAGGGAAATATTCTACAGCCTGCAACAATCTCTGTTTTTCAGTATTTTTTGTTCAAAATTTTTAATATGTCTAAAAAAATATTTTTTAATACAATTATTTGAAATAAAACACAAAATCAGAGATCGATGCGGGCTGTAGGAAGTCTTCTTCTTTTAGATAAAAAAAATGGTCATCAAAATCCGACAATTCTATAAAGCTTGAGAGTTATTCCCTTAATGTCATTTTTTTCGATATAATACATCCTATAACCCCCCCCCCCCCCCCTAAATAGGTATCGGCTTGTAGATAAGTGGAAAAATCGTATAATTTAGGTGGCAACTAAAATAAAAAATTTAATTTTCAAATTTTATAGGATTGTGGAAAATTTAAGAAACCGGCACCGGGACCCTTAAGCCGTTTATACTGATATAAAATATTACCATACCTATTGGTACTTGTCTTTCCTTTCTTTGAAATCCATCGACATAGGATTTGGTGAAATGATTATATGTTTTGGTTTGAAAATCGCATTTAGAGAATACAACTTCGTGAATTAGCACCTGAGGCAAACAAAGTTAAACAATTGTTTAATATTATTATAGTGTGATACCGTGATCGTATTAATAAAACAATGATGATGTATTTTTTTTATGTTTCAGTCAGAGGTTCTAGTTTATTGTTAATTTACTTTAAATTCAGATTTCTCAATGCCATTTGTGATTTTTTGTTCTTGTTTTGATGTACCGACAAAAATGATTAATTATTTTCAACAATAAAAATACTACATTCTACACGACTATACATGTGTGTGTTTTCATTTTTCAATTAAAAACTACACAATAGATAATATTATCTAATTAAAATTTAAAAAAATAGTTAATTTGATATAGAAAGATGTTATAACTTATATCTTAAAATAGTTATTAGGTAACTTAATATAATGTATAATAGTATAAGGTAGGTTATAGGAACCTAGGCAAAGACTATACAGGTAACCATGTTCTGTATTTACAATTATTCCAACTACTAAGGTCACTTTACTATAACATTAATAATTTATTATAACATTATTACTAAGCTCATTGTACCTATGTATAACGTTATCGCATAATAATATATGGGTTATATACCTAAAGTAGGCACATACCGTAAGGCGTAGGTACAATTATGGTACGTACCTATTACAATTTACAAGTGGCAAGTGGTAAGTCTTAGGTAAGAAGTTATAAAAAAGTTTAACAATATTCTTATTATATTGAAAATATAAATTATATTATGATTTTATTCAATTTTCAAACTTTAGCCTTTATAGGTACTACGATTTTCAACTATAAAATACATTTTCAAATTTTCGAGATTTTGAAGAATTTCGTTAAAATTGTAATTTTAAACTGTCATAAAGAATTATTATGGATTTCTATCAACTTTTTTTTTAATTTCAGTACCAACAAGTAATAAATAACAACTTACGAGGAACCGTTTATATAAAATGTTCAAGCATTTTTAAGGAGCATACAATTTTTATCGACATTTATGAAAAATAAAACTAAAAAAAAATATAAATTAAAATGTTAATAAATAGCTCAAAAAGAGCAAGGATATATTTAAGAGTTTAATACTGTATTATACCATGCATATAAAATGCTAATATAAACATTTGGCGAAAATAATACAATTTTCAGAGTATCTGGACCAAATTTTAAGCTATTTATTATACCATGAACCTTATCGATTATACGTAGGGACGGTTCCTCTTCGGTAATGCGGTATTGACATATAAGTCTATATTAAAATAATGTATGATGATTGATTGTAGGTACTATGGTAATATGGTACATATAAAAATATTAAGCTATAATAATTAATAGCACCTACCTATATAGGTATAGGTATTGAGTATACATTGTACAAAATACAAAATATACTCATATGTTAATAGTTAGGAAGACATACCTAATATAGTAATATCATACATTATATCTGGACCTTGGGTCAAGAAGGGCTAATCTCACTTTTTGGTGAAAATGATATACAGGGCTTAACATATACAATTAATGTATATTTCATTGTACTAGAAGGCCGTATCCATAGGCACAAATAGCGTTTGAGATTTGGGGGAGCTAATAGGGCTAATAGGGCCTTACTTTGATATTATTGAATACGCTTAAAACAAAATGTAGGAAATGTTTGGGAGGGCTATGGACATTTTTGGAGGGGCTTAGCCCCTAAAGCCCCCCGCCCTATTTGCGCCTATGGCCGTATCTTGACATTGTCCTTATTGAAAATCTAGTGATCAAGAAACGCCCCTCCGGTACAAGAAAATTTATATAGTTTTATTATTATGTGATGTTTTTGGAAAAAATGTATTTAACCTATTATGTTTCTTAAGGCTGCGGCGAGCGGGGCCCCGCGCTCTCGCAGTTTTCTTTAATGCAACAATTTACATAATATTATACTACAAAAACTAGTTTGAATTTTTATTTGACAATATTATATCATTAATTCAATGTAATTAAATGAAATCAAGTACAAAATATTCGTAAAGTTGTGCAGTATGCATGCATATACAGTACACTGGTAATAAAAGTTAAAAAGTGGATTATAGCTTCTATAATATAGTGTAGGTACTAAACAAATGAAAACCTGGGAACAACATAACAAGACATCTCCAATTATTACAATTTTTCAGTTCGTATAAGTAGGTAGTAGCAGTGACAAATCGTCAAAATCTAATTTGTATTATCTCATTATCTCAAAACCAAAAAATAAAACTTGGAGATGTCTAATTATTTTTATGAATTTATAACTTAAAATAATTTGCCAATTTTCGTGATTTTGATGAATTTTGTTAAAATGTTAATTTCAGATGCTCATAGAAAAATATTGTGGATTTGCACTCAACTTTTTTTTTGATTTCCACGAACGTCAACTTATCAACTTATTGTATTACATTTTCAAGTTTTTGACTGACCAAAAAGTATTGTATCGATAATAGTTTAAAAAAAACTAATAAAACTAAAAAATTTCTTATACCTATAAATAGCTTAAAAAGAGTCGCATTATTTCGAAAATATTATGGTGCATGGAAATTGCTGATATAAACATTTAATGAATATTTCATCTATATTCGATTTGATTTGTTCAAAAACTAGTTTTGTGTAAAAATCTTAATCTTTCCTTAAATTGTTGTTGATTTTTCTAATGCTTTTGAAAACTATTGGGAATATTTTGCTTTTTTAAAAAAAAAAGCACATATCATTGTAAAATCAATACATTCATCGCTCCGCTCAGAATCTAAAAGTACAAAAACAATTAGCAACCTACTCTAGTGACTAGTATAGGTACCTACATTTTAAAGTATTCTATAGAAATAGAAATTAATAAATATCAATAAATTACTTGTATTAGAACTTATTCGATATCTACTCAATTCAAAAAAGTACCTACCTAATTAACATAATAAAAATAATATATTACTGCTCAAAAATCACTTCTTTACCAAACATATTATTTTTTTTTATTGTAGATATAACTCTCTCAACTGGCTCAACTGCATTATCATTGGCGATTATCTTATTTATTGTATTCTTAAGTATAACTTTAATTTCATATAGATACACAAATACTCAGAATATGTTTATTTCAGACATTTCAGTATACCTAATGAATAAGTTTTTATTTGAAAACCCATCAACTATTGAACTATAATATGTCCTGATTATTTATTTTTCGCCAAATCCTTTTCAATATTTATAATAGAAAGGTTGTTGAATCTATTTTGATGTTAATGCCACCTAAATAGAAATTAATAAATATTTTGGTAGACCTCAACAGATTTTCAAATCTGCCAAGGAGATCTTTTCTAGTTGTTAGTGTAAAAAAGTTTGTAACAACAGTAATTTCAGGTTTTAAATTATAACAATTGGTGGGTACCGAATAAATTCTAAAAAGGGTATATATATATATACGTACCTGACTACCTACATCTATAATGTATTATTATTTATTATTCATATTTCCATTTTGATCTAGTCAACCATTAAAATTGGGTGTAGTATGTAATTAGTAGGTATAAGTGTGTCAATAAAATTAATCAATTATGCATGATATAAACTATAAAGTAGACGAATAAAATAAAGTCATTCAAACAATTAAGTTGAAATAAAATGTATTGTACGAAAATCAGGATATTTTAGGAGCTGCTATTTAAGGTTTGTATAATTTTACCACCCAATAAATACAAGGTCTAGTTGTGCCTATAATCCTACCTGCCTAAATCTATTTCACAGATTTGAAGTTAAACACTATAGGTATATACATATAAAATAATAAAACACATATAATATAATATGATTAATAAAAAAAAAACTCACGGTTGAAATGTTGACGATGAAATACAAACGCAAGTCCATTATTGTAACGGCAACTGCTGCGAAAGACTGATCGGTAAAATATTCGCAAAGTATATATTTTAATATTATATAGGTACGGTTTAATTTTGCTACACAAGACAGCACGACGAGCGTCTGGGTGTCGCGTCACTTGCCATTCTGTTATTGCGACTAGTTGAGGAACACCGGGTGCTTATATTTATATATAAATAAAATATATGTATCGTTTTCTGTAAGACACGAATTTATATACATAAATATATTATATATATATATACAGAAACACACTTAAACGTTGTCTCTCTGCACTGCAGTGCGTGTACGTCGTTTATAAATTATGTGAGCGTGTGTGAGAGAGTCTTAGCGAGGCACCCCCAACGTATGCCTATTATACATAATAATATTATCATTGTATTGTACAGTTTATTTTTCTCCCGCGGAGCAATGGCTGGTGTAATAATATTATAATTACGTTCTGGATTTGCTAGTTGTACCAGATACAGTATACGTATACAATATAATATACATACATTCCCTTTCCTTTTCCACGAAAAACGAAGACACCGACCAGTACTATTTATGAACAGGCATGGGCACTGCAACAGTAATGATGATAATAATAAATAATAATGTACAACAATATTAATAATATTATTATTATTATTATTGTTACGAGGTATACTGCCCTTGAACCATGCGTGCAGGTAGGTATCTCTATTGTGTACATACGCGACGAAATAATTAATGTATTCGCACACATGCGATACATATATATATATTATCTACATAATATCTATTATATTTTGCGACTATATACCTATTATTCTGTGGTTGTAGATAAATCTAGAGTAGGCAGCAGCTGGCAGTCGGTACTCTAATATTATACCGCACATAATATATAATAATATATATAATATGTAGTGTCATCAGCGCGCGGGTTTAATTCTCTGCGCAATCTTCACAATCGCTGCTCCTGCAGATGAAAAGACAATGCGCACACGACGGAATAAATTGATGTCACTATATACTTATTGTATACGACCACGAATCAGGTCACGGATCTGTAAGACTGTATAGGCATATTTATATAGGTACTACACAAATACACAATAAACGAATGGACCTTTACGCCCCCGCGCGAAGGACTGCATAATATAGTGAATTATATATATATATATATATATATATATAATAGATATATGTATATCATAAATTATAAAATATCTAGGAGAGTAGGTATCTAATATCTATATAGAAGATTAGGAGGCAGCCGATGCTACGATCAGGTTAGATACCTCGCTCTATATCAATACATTTGTTGTGTATATAGATATAGTTATATATTCCATACATATGGACGCCGAATTGTGTGCGGATAAAAGGGAGTACAAGCTAAAACCGCTGCTCTTAAGGAAACGAAAATAATTTGAGTAATTCGAGTCATTAATCATTTCTGTATTAACTGTAACTTTTCAGTTTTCATAGATATATACCTATAAGAACGAATTCAGAAACCAAATTTTATTTTATTTTAATAACAAAAACTGTGTAAGATTAATAATCAAAAATTGCAAAATTGATTTATTTCCTATTACCCTCGCATAGTCCACAAAGATAGGTGTAAAATTAGCCTATATCAGTAGTTCCCAACCTTTTTTATTCTACGCACCCCTTGTAAATTTTCAAAAATCTCATGCCCCCCCCCCCTTTAAATTAGAATTAAAAAGACCTTTTTTTGTGCTAATGATACGAAATAATTATTTTTTATTAACTAATGACATATATTTTCATCATTCTAAAAATAAAATATAAATCAACTTAATCTTAATGTCTTAATAATATTATTTTTATATTTTTGAATACAATTTTGAAAAAAGCTAGAAAAAATTTTAAAAAAATTCCCCCCCCCCCCCCCCTGGTAGGGAACCACTGGCCTATATAGTCCTATATTTTATATTATGAGCGGAGCTATGCACGTATTGATTTTCAATGACAAGAGTGTTTGTTTCTGTTTATCTAATAATTTTTTGGAGTATGTGGCAACTAAAATATAAAATATAATTTTCAAATTTTATAGAATCGGGGCCAATTTTAAAAATCTACTCCGGGCCCCTTCTTAATGTTTAACAATTAACAAGGGGTACTTCCCTGCGATTTATCTTTGAAATAATGAATATATCCTCCCCATGAAAATTCTTATCTGCGCCACGGTTTACAACCCATTACACCAGTCTGCTGCTATAAGTCTGTTACAGACAACTGCAGTAACTATTATAGTAGGTTGTAGGTACATCAACTGCTATATAAAATATGTATACAGGTACTTAATATAATAATATTACACAACATAATTATAAAAAATGACTTAACTGTATGTTTATATTATACATAGGTAGTCAATAGTCATATTCATATATTATACATGTATAATGTTTATTGTCCTTGTAGTTATTAACACTAGTCACTAATACATATAGGTAAGATACCTACTATATATATTTATAAATTATAGTCCTATATAGATCTAAATATTACAATATATTTAATACCAAAGCTTCATTCATGTGTAATGTACGCATTGTTTAAGTCATAGCGAAAGTAATTTCATGACGTAGGCATCACAAACATCAAATATTTATTACAATTAAATTAATAAACAATATAAGAATTAAGATACCTACCTCAATTAAAGAATAATCTGTAATAAAGTCACTACGATTCGTATTTTATAAATATATGGATATATTTTTAACATCTAGGTAACCTTTGTCTTATTGTTACTGAACACTGAAGAGAGATGATAGTAAATAGCAAAAGGCATGTCAAATTGAAATGCATAAATGATACCTACCTACCTAAGTATTTTTTTCTAACGACTATATTATAATTGGTATTCCAAACAATGTGCATTGTGCTTTTAATTTAGCAGCTAATAATGGGGATAAAGGTTCCTATAGTAGTCAGTACCTAGGACCTAGGTACCTACATCGATAATCAGAATTTATCTAACAGTCAACAGACTTAGAAATTAATTACTCTACATCATAATACTCAAATTATAACCAGTAAATTATTCTAAATTTCCCACTTTTGGTGATAAAAATGGGGGAACCCAACTGGAAAGAGACTCCTGGGGAGACCACGTCAGAGATGGTTTGATTCGGTGAAGAGAGACCTGTCAAAAATAAACAACACCTTCAGCATCGACATGGCAACGGATAGGGATCAGTGGAGAAGGATTGTGGAAGCGGCAAAGGACCTCAATGGTCCGTATTATGAAGAAGAAGAAGGAGAAGAAGAAGAAGGTGATAAAAATATAACATGATTACTGAATACATACTATATTAGGTACCTTCATTTTATTACCTATATAATTTGTACACAATCAAGACTATAATATTAATGTGTCTATAATCTAGATTGTACACATAAATACATTCGTAGGCCGTAGGTTGAAACATAGGTATTTACTGTTTTATCAATGACGTATTGATGACTATGATTTACCTATACATATTTGTGATTTGTATATATCTAAACATATTAAACATTTATAGTTTGGTTGTAGATCTATGTATATTTATTCACACCCTAAAGGTATAGGGACATTTTTATGTTCAGAATAGTCAATAGTGTAAATTAATTCAACCTCGGCTGGTTGAAACTTGAAAGTGAGTTGCCACACATGCGTGTTAATTTCAGTTTTTTTTTGTTACACTGTGATGTTATTATTTCGAAGGCTTATTTTTTAATGTTTGCGAAATGACCTTTTTCATTGGCCATACAATATAATACTCTTTTACATTTTCAGCAGTAGTGCAGTATTATATAATTTAGATTTAGAAGATCGTGTGTGCAAGCTGTTACTATTATCTACACATTTAATTATTTCTGACCGATGCGACCCCTCGTCTATATGGGTTCACGACCCCCTAGATTGAGAAACGCTGCTATATAGTATACATAAATACTATATAAAATTAACCTATTGAGTATTGTACAATTAATTTTTCTAAATGTGAAAATATACTTTGGAATTTTGAGTTTTCACTCATACAAAATAAGGTTAACGAAACGCGTAAACACACTTACACTAAATTGGTCAAATTGAGCGTTCCTTCGCATGACGCACTTCAATCAATTGCAACCAAATTATTATTAATCTCGGTTATACGGGTCACAAAAGAAACGTTGATGTATGATAATGTTGTGTACAAAAAAAAATCTATTGTTCAATTTGGTTCAATCATTAATAATTATTATTATAACAAAATGGTTATATATATTTTTTCTATATATTTTTAAATTTGTATCATTGCGCCCCCCCCCCCCCCCCATTATGGGGTTGGGGCCCTGGGCCCGTGTGTTTGACACACGCAACACACCCGGTTATTGCGGCACTGACGTGTAGTTATATTCAAGTGAATCCATGAATTTTGTTATTAAACATATTTTCATTTTTAAATTGAACAACTAGAAGTACCTTAATTTTTGTCAGTCGCTCAGGTCGTTATTCCTATGTTCAACGTGCGGTGTTAGACAAATACAGAAAACCACCGTATCCAACGCCCTTAACTCAGTTTGTTAATTTATAATTTCTAGCAAATATTAACACGCATTGTTTGATAATTATGTTAGGACGTTAGGAATTCTTTATCATCATATATTCATATGGTACAAAATAAATAAATATTTAAAATGTATAACTATTCTAGTCATTATAGTATTATACACTACCTATATGGCTATATTTATCTTACCCAATTATATTATACTGGTTGACCTATGATCCTTCGTTGTTTTTTTTTATTATATCAAGACATTTTTAATGTAAGTTCATAAAATATACACAGTGGCAGAATTAAAAGTTTATTCTAGATATCATTTTTATCTGAATAAACCACAAAATTTAACTAACCTCTAAACAGTAAATAGTCTACACCATGTTTTAGTTTTAAATATTGTTGTAGATGTAACAATAAACAAGATATTATACCGTTCTGCTGTACAGTAATAATTATCGAGCATACCTATGTCGTTGTAATGGAAGTGTTATATTTGAATACAATGATAAATCACTGTATATTTGTATACGAAAAACGATTCTAAGACGTCGTGTCATATTTTTATAAAATATAGTCAAATTTAGTAGTAAAACATTTTTTTTAGAAAAATCTAAAATATCTCGTGGCTGTAAATAGCGTGACTTTCCGGTGAACTTTTTTTTGTTATAGTTAGGAAAACTTGTTGGGAACCTTCTATTAAAATGTTTAATCTTAGCTATGAAAAGAAAAATATTATGAATTTCTAACTGAAAAATAATTTATTGATGATATTATTTTTACATAAATACAGTTTATATATTTTGTGACATTTTGAATAGTTTTATAAAAGTTGATTTGGGCATTTAGTTAGTAAGTAGGTATTTATTAATATGTACCTAGGTACTGCTGCAATTATACTATTACCGGTAAATATAATATACCAACTATATGAATTAAATATTAATACTTATAGTAACCTTTAACCCCATACTAATAACCAATATTAGATTAATACATTGGAAACAATATTAACTTAATATTATAATTCACTAATCACTATTTAATATATAGGTATACAACTAAACTGATAAGTTATAATACTTCGAGCCATCAAGGCGTGAGCAAGAAGTAGGTAGTCATAAATATAAATTGTTATTTGTTAATAAATCAAGTGCTTCGTTATTTTATTGGTAAATACATCATGTATTTATTATATGTGTGGAACTTTATTCTGGTAATTTTGGTGGTAAGGGATGCTAACTGTGTTGTGATTGATTTATGTCATGGTTATCAAAATCAATCTACTACCTGTTGGACCACAACGCAGCGGTTCGAAATATTTGGAGTAAAGAGAGGCGCAGGTCCTAATGGATGGTATTCAACACAGAGCTTTTCAATGTCCGAACATTGTGGCACTCATTTAGATGCACCTTATCACTTTTATGAAGACGGATGGAAATTGGAAGATATTCCACTGGAACGAATGATAGTTGAAGGCAAGTTAAAATAAAATATATATTTATATATTTATATATTTTATCTATAGACAACATCTTTTAATAGAAAAAATCATATTAATAAGATAATCCAATAATAATTGATTCAAAAAGAAATATTCGAAAAGATTTAAATCATTTTTAAAAAGTTCAATTTTCGATCTTATTTTATTCATTTTTAAAGAAAAAAAGGTGGGTAAGTGGATGCCGCTTTGCTGTACAGTAGGTTACAAGTGGGTCACTGTATAATGGATAGTATTAAATTTGAATTCAATGATATAATATCACTGTATAAGAAAAACGATTCTGAGCGGAGACAGTTTGTCAGTCTAGGTATTAGACATACCTATTATAGGTATACTTATCTATAGTATTAAAAAAAAATTGACCTATAATAGGTATCAATAATAAATTCCAAATTAATCATATCACAATATCCATTAGGTAACGCGTTATACATCAACAACAAACCGTGGTACTATCATAGATATATAATAGTATACTTTAGAAGTTTCAAGTACCCACAAGTAATATTATACAATCACAACAAAATGACTAAAATAGTTATTCCAGGTTTTTTAATATGTAATTTCGTCCAAATTCGAACTTAAAATGACTATAAAAATAAACTGTGCTTATGTATTTCTTAGAATTTTTGGTAACAGAATTAAATATTCACGTGGAATCTTGTTTTAAATTTTTAATCCTTAAAAATAAAAGTTGAACATTTTATACATTTTTAACTACAAAATAATTATTCAATTTTGAATTTGATAAATTTTGTCAAAATTTCAACTTCAAATGCTTATAAAAAATAATTGTGCCTATGATGTATTTTTAATATTTTTCAACTGCTATTGTAACAATGTATCAGGAGCCTTGCATTAAATTTTCACGCATTTTTACCAAACAAATAACATTTTATTGATATTTTTAGAAAAAAAAATTTTAAAAATTGAAAAATGACAATGTCCGTAAGCAGCTCAAAAAGAGTCAAGTTACTACACTGTCCTAAAAGGTGATGACAGACACAAAAAAAAATAAAAAAAAAAACACACATCATTGTAAAATCAATACATTCATCGTTCCACTCAGAATGTAAAAATGTTTTTACTCGTAATTAGTTAAAATGTTGACTGAATGTGAGTAGTTTAAGTTTTTATCAGATCACGTACAGTTTCAAAAGCCGTAGGTTATGCGCTTAAAATTAAAGTTATTGTCATTGTCCAGTGTCAAAATCCAGCTTAAATAACATTGAAATTGAAATAAAATAAAAATAAAAATATTTTTATCTAAAAGGTTGTTAAAATATTATTAAATAAAAACTAATAATTGGTTGTTTCTATATTTTTAGATAACTGTTCAACCTGTTTGAAGTGATAACCATTTACAGCTATATCCAAAGTTCAATTTTTTTGTAGCCACAAGTTTGGCCAGAAATTTCAGAATTACTTACCTGTGCATCAGTGCATCGCTTAAAAATATATCCAGTTGAGTTAGCTGTATATATATATTAGTGGACATTACTCTTATAGTCTTATATAATATGCAACTATAAGACATTTTAACCAATTTTAATATAATAATAAAGACATTAAGTTTCTGAATTTGTATATGGGGAAATAATTATATCATGGGCTATTCACACTTTCAGTGCGTACGATTTTTGAACACATAGATACGTAAAATATTAAATTTAGCCAATTTTAAAAAATAAATTTCTTTATGATATTCTGAATAATAAAAATAAGGTCTACAAAATAATAACATTATTCTTTTCAATACTTATGGCAATTTTAACGGTTCAACAGTTGTCATGGGCGTGCTCAGAAAATTTATGGTGGGGGGGGGGGGTTTCAAGTAAAATTGAAGGAGCTAGTCGTTTACCTAACGACCATTTTTTTTTTGTTTTTTAATCAACAACAAATTCGATTATTTATAGATTTAAATATTATACTGCTAATATAGATTATTATTATTAATATAGGTACATTCAAAAATTAAAGAAAAAAATCAGTTTTCTTGATTTTTTGCTCAATTCATTTAAAACTTCTTCTACTGTCAGTGGAATTTCTTTATGAACAGCTAACGTAGCTAAGCCATTAAGTCGAGTCTAAAACCAAAAACATCATGACCCTCCCCCCCCCCTGGTGAGCACGCCCCTGACAGTTGTACATTGAACATTTCGCAGCGTAATGGTTTTTTTATTCTAACATTTTACAAAACCATCACAGAATATTTTGAAAAATAAGTACTTATATGTTTAAAGAATTTTGTGGTGCTCCAAAAATGTTTTTAAAAAAACATGATAGAAATCGTGCCACTTATGGCATAATTTTAAATACGTTTGAATGTAAATAATAGGTGTGCATCTAAATGTCAGTCATGAAGTCAATGGAAATGGTGACTTTTTACTAACAGTCGATCATTTGAAAAAATGGGAACACGACAATGGTCCACTTCCACACCGTTCTGTGATATTAGTAAATTTCGGTTGGGCTCATAAGTTTGGCAATCGTCAACAATACTATAATAATATTACAGAGCGATCATTATTAAGGTAATTATGGTATTTGGTAATAATAGCAGTACGTCAATTGTCAGTATATAATTTATTTTCACACTTGAAATAATATAACAATTTACAGTTTATATACCTAACCTAACCTAATATATAGTATATTGTATATAGGTAGCCGTAGGTACCTATACTAATACATACTATTATTACATTCATTATTTACACACATCTAGATTTTTATTAATTTATTATGTGTTATTAGTTTACCTATTGCGGTTTTTAAGTTTTCCAGGATTATCTAAAGACGCAGCACAATGGATTGTCGATTCCAAAAAAGTATTCGGCTTAGGAGTAGATGGCCCGAGTGTTGATCCAGGCAATTCAACGTCATTTGATGTGCACAGGATACTATCTAAAGCCAATTTATATAATCTCGAAAACGTAGCTTTAAATGGTACGACATTGCCATCGAAAGGATTCAAACTTATTATCCAGCCAATCAAGATTGTAGGAGGTACCGGTGGACCTTGTCGGATATTAGCTTTTACAAATAATACTTTTGAAAAATGATCGAAACATGACTTTACAATTTCATAAAGAACCTATCCGTATACGATCGCTATACGATAGTCGGACAGTCATTATTGATCGTTATCAAAATAAGTCATACAAAGTGTAAATTACGCAAAACAAGATGTGTTTATAATTTCTCCCGTATGATATAGATAACTAGGAACCTACTTAATTTTATTGTTTGTACGCATGATTCCACTCTAAATTTTAAAATGATTTTTATACCAAAAATATATTTTTTTAAATACTTGTTTATTAAGTTACCAGTGTTAGTATATTATATTATAATAATTATTAGAATTTATTACATCGGTAGAGTAAAAGCGCATCATCCTTACTAAGGACCCTATTACTACTGCATGATAGCCGAAATAAATAATACTAGGATGTTTTAAACGTAATAAATATAAGCAGATACTGAGATAAGTATTGAGTACCTATCTACCTACGTCCTACCTATTTCTAAGAACAGCACTAGAAGCTAGAAAACCTACATAGGTATCTAATCTAAAATGGTTCTCATGTTTTTACATTTCATTATACGCAATACCCGTTGTTAATGCGTAGTAGCCTGCAGTACAATAGTCAATAAATATATTATCTCATATTAAAGTATTAAACATAATATTTAATAAAATTATCAGGTAGTGATGATGTGATGATGTGTATAAACGCTATGGAGGTACATCGTACAAATTATATTACATTTATAAGTCAATATCAAACACTACAATTTTGGTGTAGATCTATTAAAGAATTTAAATACAAAATACCTAACACAAATTGTATATAGATTTATATATTTGCATATTATCGCAGAATACAGATGTTGTAAATACCAACGCGTATATCGAATACTATAGTATTTTAAATCAAAATTTCTATTAGAACCCCGTTGGCTAATTATTAAACACTAAGGAATAAACGTGACAGTGATGGAGTCGTGATTTCACTGTCTCTCTCTATTATGACACTATACATTCCATATAGGTACCCAACCTATAGGCTGTATAATATGCTATCCAGCCAACTGGTTTTGAAAACAATATTGAATGTTAAATTGCAATACAAAGAGCAATAAATGATACCTAATATCTGAGCACGAATCTATAGTATCTATATTTTATATATAATATTATCATTAGTAATATAGATGTTTCGGGGAGTGTGTTTATGTGACGTATAATGATAAAATAATTGTTTATGATAGAGTTCATTCAATATCCCATTTTAATATCCAAATATGTACCTAAAGACTATATAGTAGTATAGTAGGTCTAATACTTATCTGATTCTGTGAAAAAAATGTTTTCTGTCACAAAAAATGTCATTAGACTTAGACATTCATAAGTAAGCATAAATCAAATAATAAATAGGTAAGGTAAAATAACCTAACCTATATTACATATTATATTCGTATTTGCAGTATAAAACAAAAAAAAGGTATAGTGATATTTTATTTATAGGTTTAATCACCAATTATTATTTTTTACGAAAAAACTCCAAACTTGAGCCAAACCCAGCTTTAAAATGACTAACCTTACCCCCAAAAGTGAAAATATGAGTTTAGTGTATATAATATTATAATGTACGATGCATGCCAAATTTCAACTGATCCCAATAAATTAAAAATTAAAAATCTGAAAGGTCAATATCAATGAGCATAAAAATGGATAACATCGAATTATCCTACATTGTATGCGTTTAAAATTTGAATTGACTCTAATTTATTATCTTAATGACTTTGCATTGAGTCCGAATAGACTAGATATCATAACCATTTACATAGTTTTAAATAATTACGTTGACGATGATGTTGAACAGTTTACCCAACATTTGAAGTGATTTTTCAGCAAGTATAATCGGACCACTAACAACAGTTGTGAAAGTTTTCACGAAAAATTAAAAGCATTTTTTCACCAGCAGATAATATTATGTATCCTATTATACATGGAATATTTTTATTCTTGTTGATACTATTCTGCGAATACATACAGAAAATTACAAAGCAGAGCAACAAAACCATGTTAAAAAAACAATTGAAAAGATACAATTTCTACAGGAGCAGATAAGCAAATACTATAGAAATAAACAGATTTGCAGATTTGACATTTTAAAACCAGTGTCATTTAAATTTTTACCAGCATTTATTTAATGTTAGCATTATTATATTACATATAATTATTATTTCCATAATTATTTTTAAATTGATTAACTTTTTTAATCTTATTACTATTAGGTAAGATTTTAAATAAAAACAGTGAAGCAATCACATAATTTTTTTGGGAGACTACTTAGCCAACCTCCACGTGGTGACTCCGGAATAATGCTAATAGGCCGACTCAACTGGAACAACCTAACAAATATTGGGCCAACTCAACTCCGATAGTCAAAAAATATTAGAGGGACTCAATTCAATATCATCGAAAAAAAGAATATACCTTTTAGCGTACAGGTCACGTATTGTCAATGGCACACCCAAGAGAGGGATCTAATGGGCTTCAGCCCCCTCACCCTAAATGATTGGCCCCTAACATTTTGGTAATTTTATTAATTATCAACTTTAAAATATGATATAAAAAATTATCAACTATCTAACCAAGATCCTGCACAAGCGTGTTTTCGGATTTCGTGTTTTATATTTAAAAATAATTTTGTTTAGCCTTCCCCTCCCCTTTAAAAAATCCCGAGTGTGCCCCTGATTATTGTGTGTGTGTGTGCGTCTGCATAATTTATACTTATTGGTTACCTGTATAAAAAGAGTTACATTTATGTCCCAAAAATACACTGAAATATCATTTGGCAGTTATATACAGACGATTAATATACATTATAGTATTATACACGATAAAGAGTATAAACAAACAGGCAATAGGTATTAAATAAATTCTGAATTTATTATATTTTTTTGTCCTTTTATAATGTGTATTTCGAAACAAATACACTACATAAAAATATTATAAATTATTTTACACAACGTTTGAATTCGTGCACACATATTAACCGCTCATTTTTCTTTTCGAAATATTTAACCTGAAAAGAAGAGCTAATACAATGTAACAGTAGATATAATATATGCACGTGTTAAGTGGAAGTGCTATAGCCCACATATCTATAGGTATGTAGGGGGGAAATTCTTATTGCTAATGCCGTATCATTTTTTTTCACTTAATGCGTACGCTCATCGATCTCGTTCTTTGAAGTCGGTTTTTAGTTGAAGGCGCATGTCTGTCTTGACGGATCAATGAAAATATTGCGCAAAATTAATATGAGAATATTAATTTAGACGTAATAATATATAATATGAATTCTTCGAGGACTACTTCCGCGGTGGGGCCAGGTATAAAAACCATGAAGAAAACCTTTGTTTATTATTGCATAATACAATATAGGAAAATAAGTCAAACTTTGGAAATTCAAAACAATGATTTCAGAATCTAAAATTAAAACAATAAACGTATTATATAGACAAGTTTATATTACAAAATGACAGTATAATTTGTATTTTATTTTACAAAACAAATCTGGAAAATGAGAGCTTAACCAACAAACCTCAGTATTACATTATAATTACATATTAATAAAAAATTATACATAGAAATTTGGAAAAATTAATTGCTTACAATTGTAAAAAAACATGAATGCAACATTTATGTTTTTGTCTATTAAGTTAGAATTCTAGTTTAAACTTAATATTAAAATAATGTGATGAGTTTTTTAATAGTTTTCTGACACTGTAATTCTAATTAAACTGTTCAAAAATGTAATATACAAAAATAACTAAATTATGTCATATTAAATATTATACAAAGATTGATCGTTTAAACATTTTAACATCACAAAGGTTTTTTAACGGATTGAATAAAAAAGTTATGGTTATGCCATATCAACTAGTTGAGTGGGCGGACACAATGTCTCAAGGTACGGTGGGTCTTACTGTCTCATACTGACAATGTACATATTTTAAAATATAATTGACTAACATTTTATTTTAATCATTTATTAAGTTGTAAAATTGCATCTCCGCCGTCTACTAGATACAATATATTGAGGTAAAAAAAGAAGGAATAAACTAATATTATATAGACACCAAATAGTTCCCATAAAAATAAAAATGCACTTACACATAACCACAATGGGTGTATAAATTCAACGAGGATATCACGGAAAGCATTATTATTTTACAAATTGCAAGACAAAAACATAAAATCATGAATATTTTTTTTTGTCCAGTGTACCGAGGAGTCCCTGAAGACCAAAACTGAATAAGTACTGACATTTGACAATCCAAACGGCCGGGGTTAAAATAATTTAATATTCCAAAGCACAATTATTATTAAAAAAAAAACAGTATTGTGTAAATTACTGTAATAAATAACCAGAGTATGTAAAGCAAATTAATTATTGAAATCATATAGTACACCTTCAGTTTATGTAGATTTAATATAATGCGGATTGGTTTTTTTTTTCAATTTAAGATATAAATAATAAATTCGTCATTTTTAAAAAGCATGGAACAAATAGATTTTAGACCTTGAATCTTGATTGTTGTTGATATATTAAACGCTTCACTTTTTCATTTTCAAATGATGGAGGTGGGGAGTGAGGATTATTGTATAATATAAAGAGCTATTTTTATATAGACCTATTCGTTTTGTTAAATTAAATTTATACATTCAATAATGTAATCAGTAATCAAGATTATAAACATAGGTGTCAGTAATTGATTTATACAAGAATTATGTTAAATCAAAAACATACTCTTGGTTGTTACTATAGATGATACATTTAATTGGTCCAATTTACAATTATATGTAACTAACACAAATATCAGTTAATAAAAGATTTAATATTGAAAGACATTTAATACTGACATATTGGTATTGTATTACTTGTAGTAAAAACTTTCATATTGATAGAAACATAATGTAAACAATTTCCTACAATGGTTTGATATAATTTGTTAATAGACAAGATAAAACATTGAATTATTATCATTTGTTATTTATTTTTTATTGAAAATATATATTAAAAACTAATATATTGTTCAATAATGAATTCATGGTAAAGGAATTTCAATTAATTTGTATAATTGATTTATATTAAACACAACTGAGAAATGCTAAAAATAAATGTTGAACGATGCAAAGCGAGAAATTAAATATAGCATAAATAAATTCCATTGAACGAATCCTATCCAAATCAAATCCCATAATTATTAGTTATGAGTAATCAATGAAAAATTATTGTAGCTAAAATTTGCAATTATTTGACAGTGCCAATGGAAAAAAATTATAATTTAAAAGGGCAATAATCCATAAAATTAAATAATAAAACAGCAAAAAACTTAAAATATTTAATTATTAATATTAATAATTTCTATTTTATTATAAAAATTAATGAGGGATACAAACATTTACATTTAAATAAAACATAGATTATTTGTTTCTATAGTACATATCTATAGAGATGGATTCAAGTCCATAACTATATTAACATACTATGTATATTTTTTTTTCAAAAGTTTAGAACATTATGTAAAATATTTTTATATTGCCCATATTATTTTTTGGGTTAAATATTAATTTTTATCTAATAATTTTACTTTGAACTTTTTTCTTAAGTTTTTGTTAAATTTAAATTAATGAATTTTTCTTTTATTTGAATTACATAAAAAATACTTAAGTATATCTTAACCAAAAATAACTAAAAATAATAAAATAAAAAAAAATAAAAAAAAAATAGGCTAGGCTATTTACATAATTTCAAACGCGATAGTTTATTTATGCTGGTGCATGATTGGCGTTCTATCCGGTGCTTTGCTACCCATATTGGGGCTCACGCAGGTGGTATCATTGAACCGGAGACGCTTCCAAAACAAAGAAAAGAAAAGTTCTTACATAAATTCTCGACTTTGAAGTATTAATATGTGTAAGGTAGGACATGAAAGCTATGGGCCAACACATGTTAAAAAAAGTAAAAATCAATAATACATATATTTCTTAGATTAAGTTAGAATCATTTTTGCAACTCCTTTAAAATTACAAAGAGTACCAAATTCTATATAGTTATTAGCTATATGATACATAATTATGTTATGTACATAAAAACCTTGTGTTCAAGTCAACAAATTCTAAAAAAAAAAAATTAAGAAAAGTAGAATTAAGAGCCAAGTTTAATTCAACCAATTTAGTTACTAGATACTCCCACCAAAATTACATAAGAGATTAAGCAGTAATATTAATATATTTTATTTAAACAAGAATACTTGAAAAATTTAGCCATAAATATTATTAATACAAATATTTTAGTAATGTAAGGCATGCATTGATAATGGATAACTCTACATGGAGAAAAGCACACCTGAAAAATTAATTCAAATTGAGTTACAAGAGACAACACTCTCTTATTGCTTAAAAAATTCTGGTTATTATTAAGATATCTAAAATATAGAAACTTATGCAAAATATAAGATAAATAGCTTGAATGCCAATTCCAATTTTGCGTGCAAAATTGTGAAAAAAATGCAATGGGTGCCATCTTCAAAAACTGACTTAGTTAATATGTTTTTTTTAGTATATAAAAAAATTTAAATTAATGTTTTTATATAGAAAATGGTAGTCGGGGAAAAAAATATTATGTTAGCTGTTGTTAAGGGGAAAACATTTTTTGGGGATTTGTTAGAATTAAGTTTGATGGCGATTGCGTCTGGTCACAGATACTGACTTGGTTTGCAAAGGCTGAGTAACAGAAGGCGAGTCAGATGTTGCCATTGCTGAGCTTCGAGTTTGAGTTCTCACTGGTCGCGCTGAACCAGGATCCGCACTGTAACGCAATCTTGTTGGTAATGGTTGAATAACACCACCTCCTAATTAAAACCAATAATACCGGTATATTAGTAATTATATAGTATTATACTAATTAACATTTTATTAAATAAATAAGGTCACTACTATTAATATTATTATTTTAATATCTGATATATACCTGAACAATTATCCATTGGTACCAGAGGAACTTTGGATAAAAAATTCTTTATACCACTTTGATCAGCTTGGGCGCGACTATTTAGTGGAACGACGTTAGTAGAAGGAGAGCTACTGTCTTGCATTGCACGTCTGCTATCTTGATGCGAGGCATTCTTTTGATCATCTGATCCACTATATCGAGCACCATTTGCTCCCTAAAATAATATTAATGATCAAACATATTTCTACTGAAATAAAAGTAGTGAGCTTCTATGTATGTTGACATCAAATATCTTAAAAGGATGTTGTACCTCCATGTTACTAACACATAATATAAACATTTTACTTACTCCGTTTATTTTTAATATTTTTTTTATATACACAATTTTATGATATTTTAATTTTAAAGCAATTTATGAGCATTTCAAAATTAAAATATCAAAAATAAATAGAATAATTTGCTGTTATACGTCAGTAAGACAAAGACAGCACATCCAGATAAAATGTCCTCTCAACGAATGCTAAATAAGCTCAGTAGTTGAATGGAAATTATTTTATTCATAAACAACTCAACAATACATTAAATTAGTTATATTTTTAACTAGGTAAATCCATAAATAAAAACGTATTATTGAATATAAACCTAGAATTTGGCTCTTTAATTTGGTCCAATAATTATTCTACTTACTCAAACGAGCTTAATAATATTCAGTATACATTTCTGAAAAGAGTTGCCTTTGTTAATCACTGTACTATATCCAGATACTCCTTCCTTTTGGTTCAAAACTCTATAGGTATTGACTCTCTTAACATCAGGCGTGAATTAATTGGTATAATGTTTGTATATATTTTAAATAATAATATAAGCTGCTCAGCTATTTATAATTGGATTTAGAATCCCTAGCAGGTATACACGAAATTCTGATTTGTTCCAAACACCAAATTTTAATATAAATAGTGGAAAAAATTCATTTTTTTCAAGAGCTATTTTTAACGCCAATAGAATCTCCACAGTCTTGGATTTTTTCGTTTTGTCTCGTCAAGTATTTAAAGCTATTACTTTGTTATTTTTAAATCATAGTGCCTAAATATTTATTTAATAGTTTTTTTTTTGTTTTATAAATTCAAATGTTGTCTCTGTATTTCTTACTATTTTTACTTAAATTATTATCACTTGTTTTCATATTGTGCCAATTCATATGTAATGTTTTTCTTTCTTTGTTAGAGGGCTTTGTCCCGTTGATTTTATATAAATAAATAAATAAATATACCTACTATAGTGGGTTTCATTAGAACTGTGACTCGACGCTAACGTGCCTAACGCTAACGTGTTTTTTTGTTAGGGTTTCTAAAACTAGCACATAGTTGCGCAGAAAATTTAAAATTGTTAACAAATATTTTACACATTTTTTTGATCCTAGTTTTAAAGCCCCTGGTTTGAGACAAAACCGCCATGAAGCGCGTTAGCGCCGAGTCGCAGTTCTAATGAAATGCACTATAGGCACAACTAATACTCACAAATTTCAACATATTCCAATCGAAAATATAGTCGTACGTAAACCCTTGACGATGGAACAACTGCCTAAATAATTGCCTTAAATAAGTAAAATCTGGTTTTTCGGTGAATCTCAATGCACGACAATATAGCAAGTATGTTAAAAATTCATCTAGAATAATAATTTATTATTTAATACTAGTATTATTATTGAGGATTTTGATTTTGTTTTACTTGGATATCCTTTGCATAAATCCTCAAATGAAGTTACAATTTTTTTTTCACTGATACGTTCATATTTTTGTCGTTTAGTAGCTGCTTTCAAACCTTGCCATGGCAAAGAACCACGATTAAAGTACATTAATACATAACCAAGAGACTCTAGATCATCTCTTCGACTTTGTTCTAAATATTTAAGTAAATGTTAATAAAAAAATATAATACACCAAACCATATATTATAATTACCTATTCCTAAATGGGTATTTATGGAAGCATATCGAGCAGTTCCAGTGAGATTTTTGTTCTCTCGATACATTATATGTTCATTGGTTCGGCTGTCGCAATATTTCTTTGCAAGACCAAAATCTATAATATACACCAAATTGCCACGTTTACCCAAACCCATTAGAAAATTGTCTGGCTTGATATCCCTGTGTATGAAGTTTTTACTATGTATATACTCTATTCTATCCAGCTGAAAAAAAAATGAAAACACAATTATTAGACATTGATATTGATTTTACAATGCGTTTTTTATTTTTTAGTCTTAAGACACATTTTATAGTAGAAAAAATGATTCGATTTTTAAATTTGAGTGTATTTTCTGGAGCCAAATCAGATCTAGTTTGTACTTTGGGGTGTAAAATGTAAAAATTACTTTTCAAAATAATAGGAATTGAAAAAAAAAAATTTGTAAAAACTATTATTATTGAAATTGTAATTGGTAATCTTGGTTAACAAAAAATTAGACCATCTTCGCTCAGAATCGTTTATGAATATACACAATGGTTATCATTGAATTCAAATTTAACATATCTATTACGATGACCCCTACTCAATGCGAGGTACATATATATATGACACCTATACAGTACAGCAGAGCCTATATGACAACTTTTTAAACATAAATATAACCAAATAGTATTCAAGAAAAAGTAAAAATAATTTTTATGCGTAATATATAATTATTAATTATGTTTTTTTTTAAATTTTAATATTTATAAATACATTTTACACTTAAGTTAGGTTTTATAGAAAATGTGTGATTTGAATCGTTTTAAAAAAAAGTATTTATTAATATATTAATAAATATTTAATTAGCTAGAAAATTACTTTAATTGTGGGGTTTATACATCAAAATAGGTTGAGTATCTAATTAGTCATTGTCTAATTATCAATGTTTCATAGACAAAACTAATAAAACAAAGTAACTTATTCTTTCTAACTTATAAGAAAAGTAAAAAATTGAAGATGTACTAATATTATAATTATAAAATGTTAGAAGTCAATATAATTATATGAAAAATACAATTAAAAAAAAATAATAACTCTAAACATAAAATGTTCTTAAAGTTTGTTTATATACTATACAATTTGTTTGAGTCATTAAATAATTACCAATTGGTCAGCTAATAGTAGCACAGTTTTTATTGAAAATCTTCTGGAACAAAAATTGAAAAGATCCTCTAATGATGGACCTAGCAATTCCATTACCATAACATTGTAATCTCCTTCGGAACCGCACCATTTTATTATAGGTATTCCAGCTAAAATAAAAATAGGAATTTAAAATAACAATACACTGAAATTGTCAAAAAGGTAATATTGTAACTTACGTGCTCTTGAAAGCATTTTGTAAATTTTGGATTCTATGTGCAATTGGGGATGCCTCGTTTTTATACATTCTAATTTAATTGCTACTTCTTCTCCTGTAGAAATATTTGTACCTACAAAAAAAAAAACCAAAACAGTTGTGGTGAGTTACAAAAAGTATTAGGTAAATGATATATATTTTTATTTTGTTAATTAGTTAGGGGTAGGTAACTAAGGAAAAAACATTTTTCCAAATATGTTTTAACTATCTACTTACATAATAAATGGTCAATAATAAGTAGGTAATTGAACACATTTTATTTATTATGTTTTAAGTTTTATTATAGGTATAAACTCAAAAGTACACTTTTTGTTTTGTAATACTTTAAGCCAATACTATAATATTGAAGGTTCGAGTAGGGGTATTGTGTATGCCTATGAAATTATCAAAATATTCTTATTTCAAGCCAACAGTAGACATAAGGATTACAATAAAAATGATTTTGTTGCAAGTATTACGGATGTTAAAATATTATCTAAACCATATAATTTTTAGTAAAACAGCGTAATATAGGAATAGGATGTTTATTTAGTACATCATAAAGCATAAGTAATTTGATTATTTATTAAGTTTTTTAGATTTTATCATACAATATACATTGTCATACCATATTTTAATTTTACATTTTTTAACTTAATTTTTTTTTATAATCAACAGAATGTTATTATTATTAAATATTATTGTAACAAATTATCTATTTTCTAAACAATATTATTTATTAGGTATAATATTGTAATTGTAGGTTAGATGGCAATACTGTATCAAATTAAATCTTAAGAAACCGATTAAGTTATTTATAAATTTATCATAATTAATAAGGTACATATTTTTACTAAGCCACATTTTTAAGAAAAAATTATTTTTTTACTCAATTTCAGTTATTTACACATGTGTTAGCTAAATTATTTTGCTCACATTCATCTTTGAAAATATATTTAAATCAACTTATACTTATTAATGGGATAGGTACCTACTTTTGTACTGTTTTAAAAAAAGGTCTTAACAAATAAATCCCATATCAAACTTTTTGATTATTACTGATTAGGTAAAAAAGGAAAAAATGAATTCATCTAACTAAAAATCTAAATTAAAAGTTGTTCAATGAAGTTTTCTCAAACAAAACAAAAAGAAAAATTGTATGGACACAAAATCATCTTTAGGTATATTAGAAATTGGTAGATTCCACATGACAAATAATTTGATGGAGACAAGGATATGAATAGCGGTATTATACTTGTGTGAAAAAAACTTTTATGACTACACGTACCAAACTTATGTTTGTCTCTGTGATTTAAGTATGAACAGGTATTGTAAAACTCAAGTTATCATTAAGAACTGTATGAGTGTTAGATAGTGGATTGTATACAATAGTGGATGGACTAGGTCAAGTAGCAAGGAAAGTACCGTTGAAGGTATACACGAAACAAAGGACGTAGACAACGGGAAGACCATCAAGTCGATTGCATGAGAGGCTAGTGATATCGAGTCACTGGACTGACAATCATCGCTAGCGTTTGACTGCGACGGAAGAACTCACCAAGGTAGATATCGCCAAACGAACCGCTACCGATTTTCCGTCCCAGCCGGTATTTATTGCCAACCCTCAGTTCCATCGCTCGTCGATCATCTAATACACCCAAAGCGTGGTGCGGAGCTGCTCTGGTGGTGGTGATGGTAGTGATTGTGATAGTGATGGTGGTGGTGACGGCGGCGACAGCAGCAGCAGCAGCAGCAGCAGCAGTGGCTGAGTTGCGGCGACAGACGGATCACGGACGCGCAGCGGTGGTGTCAACAGGACACGGGCGACAGCGGCGACGACGCGACGGGTAAACGTGTGGCGGCTGTGGTCATTGTCCAGTCGTCCATCCAGCAAGGCGCATAGCGGCCATGTTGATTGTGTGTTGATTATAATTTGTCGACTCGTCTCCTCGTCGTGTGCGTGTGTGTGTGTGTGTGTGTGTGTGTGTGCGTATTATTCGTGTGTGCGTGTCCGTCCGTGGGTACGTGTGTGTATGTGTGTGTGTTGTAGTTGGTGTGCGCGTGTGGCGTGTATAATGTATATAATAGTGTGACAAAAGAGCTGCGGAGGAGTAGGAGGAGCCCGACCGCTGCCTCTGGTGGCCTTCTCTTTCTCTCTCACGGCGGCAGTTGTTCCTCTCTCATTTGGGCCTCCGTTGTCTCGCTCCCTCTGCCCTCTCCCGTCTCGATCGTCTTTCCGCCAAACTCGTTATCACCGTTCCGCGACGATTGACGGGACGTGGACGGGCGGGCGGTCGGTCAGGCTGCCGCAACCGTGCGCGCACGCCGAACAGCTGTTTTCCCTTTTCGTCGCTGTCTGGGGCCACTTCGATTTATAATAATAAAAAATAATATTATATTCTAAATTCTCATAATGTCGTTTTTTTCGGTTCTCTCTTTCTCTTTCCACTTCAGTACGCGATTATCGTACCCAGCCTGAAGATTTAGTATGAAATTATATTATTTTCGTCGTTTTTTTCGGCGATTCATTCGTCTTCGGACCGAGGGAAATTGTCGTTCGTCGCGTTTTGCCGTTTTCTCCGTCACGGCATTACTCGCGCCCGTCTGCCCGTCCGATCTGCGGGTACGGGGGGCCCCCGACAGAGATAACCGCTGTGATAACGTGCACGTCCTCCGCGACGCGAACGCCATTTTTTTTCACGTTTAAAATAAAACGCGTCGAAATTTAGACGGCTGGTCGATGGTTGTTACACGCAATATTATGTAATAAAGTAATATAATAATTATTTTTTACGCATCGACGCATAGTGGTGTTATGCGACATTTCCCTTTCCCCCGGTCGATCCTCGACCATATAATACATAATATTATCATTATTATCGTTTCTCTCCCTGCGGACCAGACGTCACTATACTCCTCATCATCGAAAAAAGGCGCTCCGAATATCACCGACGTTACTGTTATTATATATAAAATAAAAATGTATTAACTAATACATAATATTATATATAACAGGAACGTCTGATAGAATTCGCTAGATTAAACTAGTTTAAAATTATCCCACATTATCCCGCACCGGGATAATGAACCATGTAAATGATATGGTCCAAAAATCCCGGTGCATTATTTTTCACACCGGTTTAGTCTAGCGAATTTCTACCTGGACTATGTTTATAAAATTGGTTACAGAAAAAAATTACATGTCTCATATGAGACATTTTATACCGAATCCGGTATATCGAACCTGGGTCCAACTATCAATTACTATTAGGTTATATAGGTGCCACAAAGGGGGCTTGGGGTTGCTTATCACCCCCCCCCCCCCCCTTCAAAGGTCAAGAATAACATGATTAATATTATTTACTAATTGTACCTACAGGTACAATAGTAGGTACCTATATAGTAGATATAGCCGATATAGGTACCTACTAGCAACGGTGGGCATTAGTTAATGAAAATAATTCACTGTGGCAAGTTAAGTTGAAAGTTAACAAAAAAAAAATTAACTAGATAAGTTTAAAGTTGAGATAGAAAATAAACTTAACTTATCACAGTTAAAAAAATTTTTATTTAATTTTTTTTTCAAGTTAGGCGTACAATATTTTTTCAGTCATAAACTGCACTAAACACTAGTACCTATTTTGATTTAAACGAACATTTATCAAGATGTTTAACACTGTATAGTGTAAAAAATTAGATTATTATAACATATATATATTTACAAAAAAATGACCAAAATTGAAAAGAGTCATCGAATCAGTATATATATTGTATTATTGTCTATAGTTGGTTTATCACATGACATGAAAAGTAAAATTAACTTATAACTGCACGACAATGATATTTAACTAAAAAAAAGTTAACTAACTAAAAAAGTTAAGTTACTACAATACAATTTTTAACTGAAAAAGTTAATAAGTTAAAAACAAAAATAATTAACTATAGTTAAGATAAAATAACTTTTCAACAAGATAATGCCAACCTTTGCTTACTATAATAGCTAGTGTACCTATTAAAATTAGTGTAATGTGGCGAACTATAGAGTATAGGTAGGAGTATATATACGGAATAGCTGCCACTACTCTACAGAAAAATTGTAGAACTTAAGTATAAATATATAATTATCACTGTTAAATTTTGAAAAAGATATCATAATTGTATTCAATTAAAAACTGAAGATATAAATAGGTATAGGTACCAGCCATTATTAATATATATAGGTACCTACCTACATTTGCAATAGTGAAGACAGGAGATAATTGCTTTAATATAGATATAGTTACATATTTTAATATTATATTATTTATTATTATTACTATTCTTATTATTATTGTTATATTGCTAAAAATATTGTGAATTGAGTATTTTGTATAATTTCAACACCCCCAAAATTTGAAGTCTAGTATTACGCATTTACGCCTATATCTAGGTATTTATATGCGTGTAAAAAAAAATCGCTGCTGCTATACAACGTTTATATAAATACGTTTTTAAAATATTAAAAATCCTTAGTCACAGTTTTTTTTTATTAGCATTTAAAGTTCAAAAATTAATAAAATATTTTAAAAATCACGAAAATTAGCGAATTATTTTGGGTTAAGCATTCGTAAAAGTTTTTCTTTTTAAATCTAAAAGTTGAAAATGTAATACAAGATTCCTCATAGTATTGTCTACCTTTATCAAAAAAAAAATGTCTACAAGAATGTTAAATTAAATTTTTATGAGCGTTTGAAATTCATAATTTTATACAACATATTTTGATATTCGTGGGATTTTTCATGTAACGATTTCCTTATTTTATTGTTATTAAAAAACGAGTGACTGTAGATACTTGAAAATTTCCCTGAATGTTTGTTTTATCAATTCTTATACTTGATAAAATTTTTTAAAAATGAATTAATTTGAGCTATTTATGGATAATTTCATATTTCAATTTTTTTTTCTATATATCAATAAAGTTTCATCTGTTGGGCCAAAAAGTGTAAAAATGTAATACAAGGCTCCTATTATATTGTTAAAATAGCAGTTGAAAAATATTAAAAATATATAGGCACAATTGTTTTTTATAAGCATTTGAAGTTCGAATTTTGACAAAATTACTTAAAATTAAAATTGAATAATTATTTTGTAGTTAAAAATGTATAAAATGTTCAACTTTTATATCTAAGGATTGAAAATTTAAAACAAGATCCCACGTAAGTAGTTAATTCTGTTACCAAAAAATCTAAAAAATTCATAAGCCCCGATTTTTTTATAGTAATTTTAGAAACGAGTTAATTTTAAGTAAGTTAATTAACTCGTTACTTTTTTTTCAAATTAACTTTTAACTTAATACCTAAGTTATTTTTTTTTCAAGATTAACGTGTTAACCTCAAGTTAATTTTATTTCAAAAGTATCTAAATTAAGAGGATGTCAGCGCACTATTCGTTTTCTCTCTCTGGCCCACGCGGCCACGCGCAACATAGACAAAACGCATTTAAGCAAAATAATTTTTTCTATGCGTTTGAGTAATCTTAGAGTAATGTCACCTATTACAAAAAAGATAGAGAATAATATTTTTGAGGAAATAACATATCGATTTTATATTTTATTATTATTTGACTTTGTATTGCACATTCAAAATAAATAAAAAATGTTGTAAATTTAAATGATGTTTAAATTGATTTGAGACAATATTTAGACAAATCGATATGTCATTCCCTCAAAAGTATTACTTTATTCTAAGATTACTTAAACACATATAAAAAATGATTTTGCGTAAATGCATTTTGTCTATGTTGCGTGTGAGCCAGAGAGAGAAAAAAAATATTGCGCTGACAAAGTTAAGCAGCCTCTTAAGTTAATTTTCGTCCGAAGAATAACGCAAATTTAAGTTTAAATTTTGCCACTTATACTCCATATAAACATAATTAATTAATTAAATTATTTTCCTGAAATTTCTGGGGAGATTTTATCCCCTGCTACAGCACACATATTTAATTAGTCTGACAGAACAATAGGTAATTGGTAAGCACGCTCACTTAATATATTTCTTTCGTTATCGAATAGTTAAAACTGGTAAAAGATGCACCTGGTAAAAATGATGTATCTATAGGTACCTACCTACTAATATATTATTCTATTATACAATATTATATTATTATGATTCAGTAAAATTGTGTTAAGTTTTAAATTTTAATATAACATGTACGAATCTATTAATGCGGGCTGTGCTTGTAATAAATATAATAATGTAGAATGTAGGTACAAGGTTATATACTTTTGTCTGTCGTACACGTGCAGAAGCGTCTGTCAGTATAAAACCCAGACTTCTTGCGTTGAAATTAATAATTTAATAATTTTTCATTTTATCAATATTGAACATTCATATTTTAGTTTAATATTAAATATTAAAATCCATAACCCAATCCATAATCCAAATATTCACGGCCCACCGGCCCACTAAACCCAAAATAAATTGTCAGTCACAGCGAATGAGCAAAAGCACCATATTTTGCTGCACTTGTGCCTGTGTGTATGATTTAAATTTACTATTTAGTTATAGAAATATTTACATTTAAACACTGTATTACAGTAACATAAAAATGTTTTTACATTGTCCATTGGTTATCGTTGTTTTTGACAGCAAGACAGACGAAATATTTACTGCGATCTAGAGGAAAATATTTGAACTTATGTAGTGTAAAAGTCATAAACCTATAAACCAATGAATAGGTCTATGGTAAAAGTACAATATAAAATATTATTTTTTATTATGCATTAATTACTTTGAGCCACGATTTAATCGTGCTTCAAGCAGACAGCAACAGATGTTGTAGCAGCTGTTTTTCTTATGAAAGGACTAAGTGATAAGACATTCAGATATGAGTAACTTAATATTATTATCAAATATTATGTTCATCGTCTTTTATTTGGACTTATAGAAATAGACTATACAGTTATTACAGTTGACTATTACTGGAATTTTTAAACCCTTGGCAAGTGACGCCAACCATTTTCTACTACCCAACTCAGTCATGTTTTCAAAACAGTTATGGAGGTCGTTCGCCGCAAGGAACAAAATCGTAAATGGCTTATTAAAACACAAGTAATGTTGTTACATTTTTCTTATAAATCAATTTTATGAGCAGTTAATCATTTTAACACTGGTTTTTAGTGAAAAGAAAACCCAGTCATCATCGATAGTCACTCGAAATGCATCCAATAGAAATTCCGATATTGATGCAGAGTTGAATAAACCTGTGAAATATACAACAAGTCCCGCGCACGATTGGAAGGCTCAACATTCTCGAATAGGAAGCAAGGCCGAATTTGGTCCATGGTATGAACCCCATGCCGTCAGTGCAAGCTTAATTTTATTTATGATATATTTTTTTATATTACGCGAAGAAAATGACCTCGATTTATTGTTGGATAAACCACTGTCAGAGACATTAAAAAAGGAATAATTATTTAGTTATTTTAGAATTTTATTAGGTACCTATGAATACATTTTAAATAGACCAATAAGTCATATTATGTACATTTGTTTTGATTTTTAATAGTAAATTTATAAATTTGAATATGCCATAGGTTCATACAAAATAAAAATTATGTAATTATAAATACTAACGTGTGTATGTATATATTTTATTGAATCTGTAAGCTTAATAAAATATCATTTGATGAATGGGTCAATCTGAAATAAAATGTAATATTAACTCTAATACTTTGTATTTTTAATCAGACAAGATTAAAATACAATACACCTAATAAAAAATAAGACTATAAAATAAATTAGAAAAATATTTGAAATGATTTAACCATTTAAGTATTAAGATTATAAAGGGTGCGCACAAAATAGTCAGGGAAGGCCGTTGACAACTATGTGCATTTTTTTTTATGTGTACACAATTTTATGGATATTTTATTTTATTAGATGTTATTGTGTTATTAATGTCTAATAATATTTAAAAGTGTTATAAGTATGTTGTACTTACTGAATTAACCATAAACATTAATTGATTTCTAATTTTAAATTTAAAATTATAAATTCATCTTTTATATGCTTGGTATGGAAGTGTGACTTGTTCTAATAGTTACTATTGTAATATCACTAATTTTAATAATGTACATTTGTATACTCTGTCCAGCGAGAGAACGCGCCGATTCTGCGCATACCCCCGTGTAACCTTGCTATCAAAACTGGTTCCCCTAAGACAGGATGTTGGGCGGGGGAACCAATTTTGGTTAGTGCGTGGCGCGTTCTCTCGCTGGACAGACTATAGATAATATTATTATTTTTAAGTGATAATTTCTGTGATTGTCTTATGTGTTTGATTTGTGTATTTGATGGTAAGAGTGGTAGTGTTTAAAAGTATGTTAACCCGTGGCCACTGCTCCTGAATAATTGTTGGAAACCTGGAACTGAGCTAAAGTTTAAACTATGGATATATTAATAAAACATTAGTATTAATATGCCTATGGTTTAAACACGAATTCTAATAATATTATCTATAACTACCTTACTGATAGTGTCTGTGCATACGCTTATGGTTAAGATTATTAAAACATTTTTCGATCACTTAAACATTATTTGTTTTCTATTACCAAAGTAGTTGGTACATAATTATATAAACATAAATTAAACAAATTAATAATTATTTTACATTTTCATAATCAAAATTTTGATACTTTAAATATTTATTATGATTGTTTTATCTTTAATGGTACACTATTAATCTGAACTTCTGACATCCAAACTTAAATTATCATCTGTAACACTAAACATAACAGTATGGGCAAATAGGACAATTAAACAAGTTTTTCTAGAACCTAATTGGTGCTGGTGGAGAAACAATGTCTCCAGCTTTCGATACCACATAAAAAACATACCTTTAAATATTTTTGTATATGTTATAAATAAAGCACTGAAGCAATGGATAAATAATTTATTCATCACAAAATACTGCAGAGTGAAAATCAGCATTTATTACCTGCCTACCACCACCATCTGTACGGTGGCGTAACTAGGATTTTAGGGGTTCGTGTCATAAAATCACCTAGGCCCCCTACATTTTTTAAAATAAACAAAAGATAGCTCAAATAATTGGTCTTTGGTCTATAATATGTGGAATTTATTTCAAATACCAAAACAATATTATATTCATATTTATTATTGTATTGTGAAGTTTGTAATCTAATATGAAAATAGGCTAGTGCCTTTATCAGTTGGGATCCCGTGGCGTTTGCCCACCTGGTACTTACGTCAATGCTTCTGTAATACCAACTTATACTATTCAAGTATTTGACTATATAATTATAATACTATCCAATACATTTAGAAATTAAATTTAGATTTACCAATCAATATTTTGTATAGCTTATTCAGTCTTGTGGACTCGAGTTATTTCAATTGTTTCTAACTTAATCAGTAATAATTTTATATATTTTAGGGCCGTTCTTACAATGTCCAGTGAAAGTTAATGGACACTTAACGTGGCGTAAAACTATTATTCTATTATTGTAGTTGACAATAATATTTTTCCAACCAATTATTTCGAATAAAAATAAAATGTTCAAAATAAAAAACCAAAGTATCCAATACCAAAAAGTATTTAATACAAAAAAAAGTATTTAAAAAGTTATTCAATACTTAAAAAAGTATTTGAATACTTTTACTCAAATACTTTTACTTAAATACTTTACAGGACTGAAAATAACATAGTAGAGACGATCAAGAAAAGAAGGTTGCGGTGGGCAGGACATGCAATGCGGAGTCAGAACTTTCTACTAAGAATGGTGCTGGAACAGAATTCATTAGAAAAAAGGCCCTTGGGTAGACCAAAATTGAGATGAGAAGATATAGTTAAGAGAGATGTAGAAGACTTAGGAGACGGAGCAAACTGGAAGGTTTTGGCGATGAATAGAGATGGATGGAGAATTGGTTGTGAGGCGGGATAGTCCTAGCGGCCGATTAACCCAGAAGAAGAAGAAGAAGAAGAATGGTTCACAAAAAATGTAATGGACCAATCATGATTGATATACTAAATCTTGTATAAAGGACCATTAGCTCTCTATTGATTCATTAAATGTTTTTTGCAACCCAGCATGAATATTTTAAAATCTATCGATCATTGTTAGTAGCCAGTAGGTACCTGAACCTCATACCTACACAAGATAATCTATAAATATATTATGAATACAAAGCACTGAACTCTATACAGTATACAGTTCAGTGATATAAAGTGTACACTCGTACCCCTGACTAAAATATATTTGTGTAATTTATCGAATCTTGTTTATTAATGTGATGCAACTGCCATATTTAATTCCACTTAAGAAAATAAAAATGTTTCTAAAAATAAATTACTCAAATCCTTATCGTGGACAACATTATCCATGGTAAAATGTGTTTCTTTATTATCTATTTATCTATATTGAATTTATATTAATGATTATGGTATATTATGAGTAGGTATACTGATTACAACATCTCTTACTGTGTTTTTTTCAAAAAAATGTGTTTTACCACTGATCTAGATGGTAAATAGTTAATAGATGCGTATTGCAGGGCATATATTTTATAAAAAACGTGAAAAATCTCATTCACTAAAAATGTTTTACTAGAGTACTAGACCAGTTACTGTTAAGAGGATTTTATACCGGCATAATGTGTTCTACACGTCTATTCATCTATTACCAACGTAGCAAATTTTAAAAAGAATCCATTTTACTCTGTTATTTTTAATATTGGAGTAAATTGAACTATTATGAAATTGAAAAGTAAAAATATTATCTGTTTAGACCCTAGGGAACTTTGTAGGTTGTTTGTTGATATTTGATTTTGAATCAATTTATGAGTATTTTAAATTTAAGAACTGAATTTAAAACAGTAATTGTAATAATTTATTTATTTAAAAATTAAAATATTATAATATTCTAACAAATTATTTAGGTACAGTAAAGGATGACTTCTATCCTTTAGTTTTGAAAATGGGTCAATAGCATATGTAAATTGATTAAAAAAGCTAAATTTTCAATTATTTTTAATGTTCAATTCTTTGGTAAGAGTATAGTACATGAACTATAAAATATGAATTATCAAATTTTGGTCTATAACTTGTAGCGACTATGTCAACTATGTAATCGAACTTGTATCATAATATAATAATACCATGTCAAAAATATGAGATCAAATTTTTATTAAAATTAAAATTGTTGAAATAAAAACTTTTAGAAGTCACCTTAAGATATACTTCCATATAAATTTAACTATTTAAGTCATCAAAAATATTTCTCTTACTTATCTAACGACAAAAAGTTTCTTTCTCAAGAAGTCGTCTAAAACAGTTACGTTTTGGTGGCAGGATCACTATTTTTCCTTCAATTGTCAATCTAGATGAGAAGAAGCGCAATTTTCAAAATACATACGAATATTATGTCTAGATTTAACAGTTGTCAGTTTTCCATAGTTTTTCTTTATTTTGCATGGGATGTCATTTCCGGATCAATAAAAAATTCTGAGTAGTTGACATTTTGTGAATGAATGCATGTCTACTGTCCATCAGATTCTGAGCATAGCGAATTCCTATCACTTTTTAAATAAATAATTGTAAATAACCGGAAGACCAGTTTTTGACAAAATCGATTTTGTTTTTTTTGTCGTAGCTAATACAAAAATTGCTTAGTGTAAAGACTTGTCATTTTAACCGGATATTTATAGACATGATAATATAATTTTCAAAATCGTTTCACTGAATTAGTTCTAATTATAGACATTGACTTTTTACTTTAAGATCGAAAATACAGTTATAAATTATTTTTAAAATAAGCGTTTCAAGTTCAAATTTTGACGAACAAATATCTCCTTAGCTCTGAATTTTTTTTTCGTATACAATAAATTTGAATTTCAAACACATTAATTACAATAGGCAACACAGTGACTGTATTACTACGAAGTACATTCAATTCTGTGTATAGCAGAAGCTAGTTACAGGGGTTTAGGTTTACATTTTTAATATTAGAAAAATTTGAATTATTTGGTAAAATATATTGATTGGTGTATGCATACCAGACCTGCATAATATGGTATATCCAGTAGGTTCGTATTAAGTATTTTTAATTAAAATATATGTATTTATATCATTTATATCTATACCATTTACTCTAAGAGTTAAGGTGTAGTTGGATACGTGATATGTGTCCGTGTTTTCACTTTTAACCTTCCACCATCAAGTCCTCGCAATAAAACAATTCTAAAAATATATTAATAAATGCATGTACGTGTTTTCTAATAACATTATGTGCTATATTTTTAAATGCACCGAATGAGGTCCAAAAACGGATTCATCAAGTTCAATTGTAGATATTGTATGAATACTTAATGTCTATAGGTAATAGGTATATATTTTATGTTTATTTTTAAATTTTGGAGGAACCTGAGATTTGTATTCAAAAATATATAAATGTGCAGGCGTGCACGTAGTAAATATAGTATAATAAATTAATAATTAATAACTAAAGACTTTCTGTTAAAATGAGGAGGCAAAATTATGTTAACTATATATTTTTGTGTAGGTATATTTAAACTTATATATTTTACATTTCGATGACTTATTAATAAAAAAATCCCCTTAAACTTAAAAAACGAAGAAATTTATTTATATTTAGTTTTCTGGAATCCTTGTATACAAGGATACCTAACCTATAGGACAACCTAACCTATAGGTTTCTTTAATATTTATTTTACAATTGTTTCAAGTTTTAAATTGTCTAATAATAATCCATTGCCTATATTATATACGATCACTTAAACAGCTGATTTAACGAACAATTTGACGACAGTTGTAGTTGTTAAATACAATTTGTTAATTTTTTTTTTATCCCGAGAGGATTGTGCGGTATAATTGTATGAACACGGTATAGATTATTTATCTACAATGAATAGTGATTATAAGTAAGTGCAACTTTTCTGGTAGAAAAAATGCTTTGATCGAAAACTTCGATGGATGTTTCTGGAAACAAATTGGATCTGCGGTTGGGACCTTAGGAGGTAAGAATTGAAAATTCTCAGTATTTTTAAAATAATCAGGAAAAACAAAAATAAATTTTGTAAAAATTGTTTGGTAATCGTTGTTAGCTAGACCGTCTTCGAATGGATTGTATTCCATTAATTTTAATTGTTTTTTCTAACAACGTCAATATTTCTTCGAAATTCGTCAAATAATTATTATTTGTTCGGTAGAAAAGCTTAAAACTGTAATACAAGTTCTTATTAATTATTATTGCTATCTTAAAATATTAACGGTACATAGTCACGATTATTTTTATACCTAAGCATTTAAAGCTCAAACTTAACAAAACTACAATTCATTTGTAGTTTA
The DNA here is from genome assembly GCF_005508785.2 of Acyrthosiphon pisum. Classification (NCBI taxonomy): domain Eukaryota; kingdom Metazoa; phylum Arthropoda; class Insecta; order Hemiptera; family Aphididae; genus Acyrthosiphon; species Acyrthosiphon pisum. The sequence goes on along the minus strand of NC_042494.1, from coordinate 97,599,529 downwards.
AAATTTATAAAATATTAAATTTGTATAGCTAAGGCTTGAAAATTGAATACAAGGTCTCTCATTCAAGTGGTTCATACTTTTACCAAAAAATTACTGATAATTTTAGGAGAATTGGTATGTAAGTACAATGTTTATGCAAAAATTAATTTTTTCTGGTAAGATGTTTTGCTTAGTAAAGTGTTTTGCTTCACTAAGTAAATGACGACAGTTGAAATTTGATAAATATTATTTTAAAAACTAATAATAATATTAGTAATAGAGGGCCTTCAGCCCGTTAACCCCCCCCCCCCTCTTGCGTACGCAACTGCCATGGAAATGATAAACAAGAATAAGTTATTAAGAAAATGTTTGTGTGTGTGGGGGGGGGGGGGGGATGTTATTCGCAGTTATAAGACCTAATTATACCTAAATGTATATAAATAGTACTGTTGCCCATACAAAAATTTAGTCCTAAAGGCTAAAACTGCACCTGTCGTAGAGACGTTTAATCTGGTCGTATATTTTAATCCTTACACGAAACTATATACCTAATATTATTTGTCTTAGCAAATTATATTAGAATTCATTATATTTAAATTATACTTATATAGATATTATGGATTCAACATTTAATTAATTATTTCTTATTGTATAAATTCTATAATACGTAACTGGAATATTTATATCAATATAATTTGTATCTTGCGTTAAGGCTTTCTTCCATTGTGCTCTACTTCTATGTTTGATTAAACTCAGTACATTTTCAATTAGGATGTGACGCATTTCCTAAAGCGCACCGTCGAAAAGATTAGGTATAGACGTATAGTTGTTGCAGATTGCAGATGGTCCTAATAAATAAGTTGCAATCCATTTTGTATAATAATGTATGGCTGTTTAGCTGTTATAGTTACTAGTTAGTAGATATTAGTAGGTATAATTTTAATATTTATTTTTTAAACATTTTCCAATACATTTTATTTTGTAATTATATATTTTATGTTAGTAGATAGTCTAGACTAAATTACCTACCCGCTTAAACGAATACGATTGCTCTGATTATTTCAATGTTGATTTATCTTTAAAACTTTTCCAAACTCTGTGACATATGTGAAAGTAACCAGCATATAATACTTAACGTTTATTGATAGGTAATTAATATAACATTTTAAATTGGGCTGACATTATTAATTATTATCTTAGTATCTGTTATTACATATTGGGTATTATCTGAATTTTATCATCTGCTTATGTAAAATATGCTTAATTTATTTGATTTTTTAGAATTTTAAATTTTCGTCATGGTTTAATTTTAATTTATTGATAAATTCAATTTATTTAAATATTCCAAGCGCGTATGTCAATTTGGGACAATAATAATAAGCTTAAAAGTTAGCATCTCGATATATTCCATATGTTGAATAATGTCGTAGGTCATTTTTTTCCTAGCAAAAAAAAAAAATATGCGAAAACAGTGAAATTTATGTCATATACCAAGGTAGGTATAGGTTTTAACATAATCTTGAAAATTAAAAAAGAATACCTAAAGCATTACTATAATATAATGTTGTTCTGAAGTGAAAGAAGTGGACGAGACCTAAATTAGGAATCTTTGACCGGACAGCTTTTTTTCTATTTATTATTTACTATTTTTTAGTTTTCTTTTTATTAATTTTGTGATATTGTTGATAGCATTTTTCAAATAATATGAACAACGAACATTTTTAGATTATAATTTGGTGTTTTAATTTAGATTAATGACAGTTTGTTGCCACAATGTTATATTGTAACATGTAAAAGAACTATAGATATTAAAAGACTCCAGATACGTTTTGGTACGTTGGGAAGATATTCTGAGGAGGGGGTTACAAATCATAATCGATATAAATTACAAATTTAAAGTTACAATATACAAGTAAGACATTTTTTTTTCATAAATCACTTCTGTGGAGGGGGAGTGGTTAAACCCATAGATATAGTTATAGAATAAGAGATATCTAACACCTACTATTGAATACCTATATAGATAGTGTTATAATATTATATATTATTAATATCTATACTCAATGTTAATACAGTCATACCTAGGTACAATGGTGCAATGCACATTATGCACCTATAGTAAGTTCCTAGTTATAGTGCATCTGTGATTCCTATACATAGGTGCATCCTTATTTTACGGTAATTATCGTTCTTTCTTTCTACACTTACATTATACACTTTATATTTCTGTTATTAATATGAATTAATAATAATAATTATTATAATTACTTTATACTTAAAATACATTTTTAATTCCTGTTTATTAAGTGCCAATGTCGATAACCTTTTGACGTAAGGAATATAAAATTGTATAGCAGAACCTTGTCCATGACAAAATACAATGATATGCATGATAGATGGATTTCCGGTTTCCTATTAATACTAAATAGTTAAGAGCATGCCTATCAATGAAACAAATTATCGTATCAGAGCGGTCTTTATTATTTTCCGAGTCAATCATACATAATATTATATCATATATCATACGTGTGGATATTTTTTTCTGTTCTAGTAAAAAAAAAAAGTGAATTGACTTGCCACCCGTAGTGCTATGATATTATTAAAGTAATAGAATTATATGAGATCACAGGCCATATTAATATATTATACAACATATAATATTATATTGAATAGATGTATATTTTTTTTATTGATTTTTTTACATTCCATGATCTATACTTCTTTTTAAACTTCCGATATTTAAAGTACGTGTGATTTGTATCATTATAATATGATTTAATTATTTTAAAAAGTAATAATTATATTAACTTTTCCATCTCTATATATTTTAGTGTAGGTAGTTAATTGTAAAAAGTAAATATAACGATTTTAATTATTTAACTAATACGATATTAGGTACCTACAAGCAGATATCTAGATTCTAGGCCATCTAGCCACTTGTAAGTTGTTTGTACATATAATAATTAATAATTAATTATTAAATTGCATGTTCAATAAAATATATTAGGAAAACAATTATTTTGTAACAAATTTAAATTATGTAACTTCATAATAGATTGAAAGGATAAAATTAAAAAAAAAAAACAATTAATGACGAGGTATTTGAACGACTATTTGTTGTCTTGCATTCATATTTGTCAGTAAATTTATTCAATTAAATTATTTCGACTGTGGCTGTTACTATAAAAGAAAAACTAACATCGATAGAAAAGGAATATTTGTTTTATAAGTATACCTAATTATTGAATAATAAGTGGATAATAATAAACTATATAGACGCAAACACGCGTACTCTTATTTACCCCATAGCCAGGGCCGTAAACACGTGGTGGGGATGAGGGTGTCACATCCCCCCCAGGGATCCATGTATTAAAAAAAAAAAAAATCATTGACCATTCTATGATAATATACATATTATATGAAATAACCTCTATATTTCTATTTGTTTAGATCATAATATCATACTATATCAAAATATTATAGAAAATTGACTGAACCGATCTTTGTTTTTATGATAGCAACTTCAGATCGTATATAACATTTATATTAAATTATTTAAAATTATATATTTTTAAAAAAAATAATTATTGGAGGATAATTAGAATCACCTTCTCGTACGGTGTCCTCTGGGTAATGCTGAATGAATCTCAAAAATATTATAAAATAATTATATCTATAATTATTAATTAAATATGAAAAGATTTGGGCATATTATTTTTATCCATGTCGAATTTACAATCACCCATTGTAATACATTATTTATATTTTATACACTCTGTTATTTTTTTAAAATCTAGATAGGTACCTCTTCATTAATCATATTTAGCATACAATTATTGAAAAAATTACGAACGACACTTGAGTAAACTAATCCTTGCTTTGAAAAAGTGTTTGAATATTATGTTTAGTCAATGCATAGTTGAATTATGTTTCAGATTTGATAATCGAAACGAGTTTTAAATTTTAATAAGCACATTGTATATCACTCATCAGTACTTGTGTATTCTAAATGTTGGTACCTACAGTTTTTGGTATGACCTTTCTGTAGCTCTATAAATATTAGAATGTATATTGAATATAGATTATTTTGTGTGATAATTCATCGGATAAAAACGGCACGAGAAATATCTGGTGCACACGAATTTCCTTCCAAACCTAGCTAGTAAATGACCTGTTTTTACTCCGATTACCTCCAATTTCCTGTGTTTACGTATATGATTCTAGCTACTATTTGGGTGTACTTGAATTGTATCCTATATTATACCCATATTAAAATCAATATAATATTGAAATACTTTATCGTAATATTTATTATTATATTGAACTTCAAACGCTCATTCCAGCAACTTTCCAGTTGACATTTTTTTTTGATAAAAGTAGACAAACTTATGAAAAATCTTTTATTAAATGTCCAAATCTTAGATTTAAAAAGAAAAATCGTATACATTTCTAACTCAAAATATTTTGCAATCTTTCGTGATTTTTACGTAATTTGTCAAAATTCGAACTTGAAATGCTTGAAAAAAAATTATGACTATCGTATTGTATTTTTAATGTTTTCAACTGCCATTATTACAATATATTAGGAGTCTATTGTATTACATGTTCAAGCTTTTTGACTCAACGGATACAATTTTATTGACATTTATGGAAAAAAAAACTAAAAAAATTGGAAACTGAAAAAATCTGTAAATAGCTCAAAACAAGTCAAAACATTTTCAAAACTGTATGGTGTTTAGAAAATGCTATTATAAACATTCAGTGAAAGTTTCATGTATTTACAATAATTTTTTTAGAGTTACACCAAAAACCAAAGTCGGTTATGTTGAAAATGAATTTGCGTAAAAACTTCTGTTTTCCCTTAATTTTAGATTCTGAGAGGAGCGATTTTTTATTTTATTTTTTATTTATTTTTTAGATTCTGAGTGAAACGATGAATGTATTGATTTTACAATGATGTGTGTTTTTTTTTATTTATTTATTTTTTTTTTATTTTTGTGTCTGTCATCACCTTTTAGGACAATAAAAATGTTTGGATTTTCTTCAACAGTATCTTTTCTGATGGGAAAATGAATCTAGTTGGTACTTAGGGGGGTCAAAAGTAAAATTTTCCCAGTAGTTTTCAAAAGCACCGTGAAAAACAAAAGAAAAGTTAAGGAAAAACGGGAATTTTTTCGCAAAATCTGTTTTCAAGAAAATCGATTTTGGTTTTTGGTGCAACTCTTAAACAAATGACCGTAAGTACATGAAATTTAGACGGAATGTTCATATTGGAATTTTCTATACACCATAAAATTTTCCAAATATTTTGACTTATTTTGAGCTGTTTATGGACATTTTCAGTTTCCACTTTGTTAGTTTTTTTTTCTATGAATATCAATAAAATTTTATTTGATGGTTAAAAAAGCTTGAAAATTTAATAGAAGGCTCCTAGTACCTATATTGTTTCAAAATTAGATGAAAACTATTAAAAATCCATAGTCACAATTTTTTTTTATAAGCATTTAAAGTTCAAATATTGACAATATACGTAAAAATTATAAAAATTTGCAAATTATTTTGAGTTAGAAATTCATGAAAAAATTTTCTTTTTAAATCTAAGATTTGAAAATGTAATACAATATTCCTCATAAATTTGTCTACCTTTATCAAAAAAAAAAAAAAATGTCTGCAAGAATAAGTCAAATTTAATTTTTATGAGCGTTTGAAATTTATATTTTTACAACATTTTACATTCACTCGATTTCTCATGTGATGATTTTCTTATTTTATTTTTATTAAAAAACGAATGACCATAGATACTTGAAAATTTCCCTGAATGTTTATATTAGCATTTTCTATACACCATACAATTTTGAAAATAATTTGACTCTTTTTGAGCTTTTTACTAAGATTGTCAGTTTTCAATTTTTTTAGTATTTTTTCAGGATAAATCCCCCCCAGGACCAAAAAAAAAAATTGTGATATTATTGATGAATTTCTTATTATTAATCATCCGTGTAATAATTTGACTATTTAGTATAACACTATACTTTACCAACAACGAAAAAAGATTTCATAACGAAATTGTGGGTGCCGTATATCAATCAAAATAGACATTTGATCGTACACAGTCAGTTAGTTGCGTGCGGACATTAATACATCTTAATACGACCAAAAACGTACCCTTTCCTTTTCGGCCGATTCACTTTTCGACCAAAAAAAAGTTTAATATAATACACAATGATTTTGTTAAGTTGGTTTCAAGTAACTACTTTAAAAAGTAGTGAACCAGCAACCTAACCTAAACAGTGCTAACAAAAGTGAGTAAAAAAAATGAATTATGACAGGAATTGTAATTATTATCATAGTTTTCTATATTTTATTGACAACAAAAATTATTTTTATAAATATTACGTATTCATTTATACATTTTAGTATTTTATACAACTTATATATTTTTTAATATTTCTTTATAAGTATAACATAAAGACTTATATGTAATTATTATCATTATTTATTTGTAATCCAATACTATATTTAAAAATAACTAACAAAAATAATTTTTTCTACATAAAGGCAGGAACCTGTTGGGTGTTTCGATTCCGGGTTTAAGGGTTCCGATTTTGTTTCGGTTTTCTAAAAAAATATAAGGGTTCTAGAACCGGTTAATACCGGTTTTGAAAAATACCGGTTAATTTCGGTTAATTTTGATCTCTGATTATTAAAGATTTATTAAAAAAATAGTCTGAAATAATTTATTTATTCATGTTTAAATTGTAATTATTTCATGAAAATAGAAGTTATTATGAAAAGTTAGAAAAACATTAAAACATTAAAACACAATACCAACATCTCCATTGCTGACTGCCGCCGACTCAGCGCACGTCGACAATGTCATATAAAATGGATTTTCTTATCTACTACCTATTTTAGATTCTGAGCGGATGATACATCAAAATATAATATCATCTAATATAAGCAGTTATTTTTTTTATATATATCCTGTTGAACTGTTCCTGTATACACAATTTCTTCCAGAAGGAGTGCTTCGATTTCAACATATAGTACCTTATCTTTTAGCAAATTGGATCAAGATGGTACTTTAGAGAGGTTATTTTCTGATTTTCTCAATAGTTATTTAATGCCACGGGAAAAACCACCGAAAAATTACGAAAAAACGCTAAAAATGGGATTTTAATTTCTAACGCTTTGTTTATCACCATAGGAACGAATAAAAAATTATAATATTATAATATTAATTCAACTTACATGATAAAATAATTAATAACAATATAAAATATCCAGAGTGACAAACCGTCCTCGCTCAAAATCTTTTTCTTATACAATGATATTTTATCATTGAATTCAAGTCTAATACAACCCATTATACAATGACCCCCTTGTAACCTTTGATTGTTAGGAAAATGGGTAGTTTTAAAGAGAAGGTTTTAGTGTTGGTTATTTTTTTTGAAATATTAGGAATCCTTTAAAAGAAAGTTTGAACAATTTAAAAGTTGAAAATGTTCACGGCAAACTAAGTGCACCGGATCAGCTAGTACATTATATATTGTCATATGCAAACACTTAATATTAATGACCAATTAATTTTTTTTTCAGGAGTGTTTTAAGAACTTGAAGAGGACTCCTATCGGTGTCATATTACTATTGGTGAGGGAGTCCTTAGTGGGATATTAATAGGACTCTATTTGACTTCTGCAGGTTATGTGTTATTTGTTAGATTTTCTGTAGTATAGACAAGGACATTCATGCGGGGCTAAAGGAAGGCTCCTTGCAGTATCCTTTTTATTACCTGTTTTGAAGTCCTGAACAAGACCCTAATTTACTCTCCGGTAGGAATCCTGGTTTTACTAGGGTACGTAAATTACTCAGGTATTTATGGTTCTACAGATATCCTTCCTTGACATCGTTACTGTAATAACATTTTAATACAAGAACATTCATAATAATTATTAAAATTTAAGTTTTTGTGTAAGATATAAAATATGTACCTAACGATATTTTATAATTTATAATGAAAGCTGTGTAGGTAAAGGTATTTCAAAGAAACACAACTCATTTGAGTTTAATTTTTTACTGAAGAGAATGATACAGGTCTCATATTTAAGTGATATAATATAATATATAATAAATATATCAACTTATGTTTATAATCTATGTGGACTATATGAAGGTCCTATAAACCATTAATAATTGAGTGTTTTGGTTTTTCATACTGTATATAATCAATTTCAACATTGTGTGTGACTTGCGAAGAAATATGCAGAACCAATCGTTTTAGTTTTGGTACCTACCTAGTTGAAAAGTTTTTTTTATTTATGTAATATGTATTTTTATGATTTGTTTTTATAAGTTTATATTTTGATAATGATATTATTATGTTTAGTTTTATTTTATTAAACACTTTTTGAGACAGTAAAAGTGCACCAAAATTCCATATTTTGATTGTACATTCATACATTATAAAAGTGGGCAAGTGGATGTCGCTCTGCTGTACAGTAGGTTACAAGTGGGTCACTGTATAATGGATGGTATTAAATTTGAATTCAATGATATAATATCATTGTATAAGAAAAACGGTTCTGAGCGGAGACAGTATGCCAGTCTAGGTATAAGACATATTATATAAGGTGAAGTGGGGTAACTGCGACGCAATTTTGAATAGTTCAACTTGATCTGTTAATTTCTCCTGAAATAATTAACTTAACAATATGATGGTTATTGCAATGTACTGATATGGAAGTGGTCTATCTAAGTACACTGTCAACTTTATGTGAAATATCTTAAAAATATTTTTACGATTGAAAAAAAAAAAAAAAATGTCGAACTTTCCCTTTGACAAGGGGTAAGTGCAAAACGGACTGTTTAAAAATACTAATACCACTGTTCTTTAATCGTGGGGTAAGTGCCTTAAACTAAATAATTTTAGCTATAATACTACGTTTACAAAGCTGTTTTTTTTCAAATAGTTTAGAAATGACAGCTATTGTTATAATTACAAATATATTACTTATATCTATTGGAAATATAAACAACCAGTGAAAATTGCATGTATATACGGTCATTTGTTTTTAAGTTACATCAAAAACCAAAATCGATTTTCTTGAAAACAGATTTTGCGTAAAAATTCCCGTTTTTCCTTAATTTTTCTTTTGTTTTTCACGGTGCTTTAGAAAACTACTGGAAAAATTTTACTTTTGACCCTCCAAAGTACCAACTAGATTCACTTTCCCATTAGAAAAGATACTGTTGAAGAAAATCCAAGCCCTTTTACTGTCCTCAAAGGTGATGACAGACACGAAAAAAAATAAAAAAAAAAAAAATAAAAAAAAAAACACACATCATTGTAAAATCAATACATTCATCGTTCCACTCAGAATCTAAAATAACAAATAATATTTAAGACAAGTTAAGTAAAAATATAGTTTTAAATAAAAGTAAAATAGTAGTATACTAATATTGAATTAGATGGCTAACATTGAAATCTAAAATTGTGTCCAAAACCCAGTAAATTACTAAGACTATTAAGATAACATCATGAGCATTGAGTCAATATTTTATATCAAAACTGTTCAAAGCAGTTTAGTAGTGGTTTAGTGGTGAAAGTGGTTGTATAATGTTAAACGTTTTAAAACAAAAATTCTTGTTTTAAATTTTTTTTTTGTGGTCATGGATAAAATACAAATTCTTAAAACAGACAGAGGAGGTTTAAAAATTG
>NC_042494.1:97587690-97589732 GCF_005508785.2 Acyrthosiphon pisum | reverse complement strand
GATATGGTACAAATCACAATTAATGTAATAATATCTTGATTAGTGAGTATTTTTTATAATAAAGCTATTTAAAGATAAAATAGAAACAGTAATTTAGAATAATTATAAAAATTCATTGAGTTTGACTGAAGAATACAAATTGCCAGTTGCTTCAAGTGCCTACAACAACTGTTATAGTCTACGGTACTATTGCTAGTGCACCCATAGCGCCTTAAAAAAAAAATGTCGGGCCGGGCCAGGGCTTTTTTTCACAATAATTTTTCGACTTAGCCCTCAGAGTAATAATAATTACTTAGCCGAGCTTGAGTATAAAATTGATGGACCGGATCGGGCCGAAAATGTACGGCCCTTGCAGGTCTATAGTTGGTAATAAAGATTGGCAACACTGTGTCCACCATTATATTAAGATGTGACGCGGCGTCCTCACTCAACCACTCCCACTCAATCTTCTGTTTAGTAATTTGACCGGTGCCGGGTGTCGTGTAACTTAATATATACTGGATTGTGAATACTAAGTAGCAATGGCGCTTATGCAATTTTTGTGTTATTATTACAAACTACGCCACTTGTCATTAGTACATTACACGTTTTCACTTCCGACATTTTATCCATTTGCATCGGTGCTCGGGAAATCACTACATCGATGTTGTTTCTGAATTCAAATTCGGTGAGTACTTGGTGACCTAATCAATGTTTGTATTTTATAGTATTATATTTTCCACAGTCAAGATCAATGGCAAGCCAGTATTGATATTGATGGTCCACTCGCTAGTGATGCACGGATAAGAGGAGTCTCAATGGTATTAGTCTATATAGACTATAATATATATATATAGTTTGTGTAGATTCGGTGAGTTTTGCTTTGAGACGCCCTAATTTCTACTGCTGGTACTACCTATTCTATCTATTCTGTGGTACTGTACGACCTTTATAGTTTATTGCTTAATATGTGATTAAGACAATTCAATAGACAGTAAGTAATCTACATGCATCACCAATGCTAAGGGTTTGAGTGCTTCATATACACAATTAAAATTTGAGTGTTGTGATCTTAAAAATAATTACTCTTCCCCAGGAGAGATCATTGCTGTGTCCCGACCTGAACGTTTCTGTGCATCCTCCACTCAACAACAAAGGTGCGTAAATGTTTGGTACATTTGACAACACTGAACGGAATAATTCATATATATATAACCTATACTGTAGCAGCACAAAGTGGGGAAAATTGTGCTTTGGACCGGTCAACATGTAAACATCTATGGTTTACACTAATTCTATTTTATAAATAATACCCTTCTGATACATCCAGCATATGATCAGCAAGTAGCTTCATCCAAACAATCTGACAATAACACATGCACTATTTTGGGAAGCGCTGACCAGGTGATAATTAAGTAGGTAATGTTGCTCAGCATGCAGTCCATTCTTGTGAAACAGTATAATGTACTCAAATTAATAGTAATTATCATTTGTATCAACATTTGACCAAAATCTTTCACTCCTACATAGCTTATCTCGAAGCTGGTGTTTACCACTCCAGGTTACATACTGCCAATACAAGTAACTTTTGAAAATCATTGACTTCCTCTTGCTATTACCTAGAGCCAAGCACTGAACTAAATACATGGAATGTGTATTATGTATAATTCTCATATATGTAAAATGAGACCATACTGGAGTTGCCATATGCATTCCGATTTGATTTTTAACATTAATATTGTAATGATGATAACAATTTTCATAGATAACAACATTTTACCATGTGTTCCCTTCACCATTATAAAGAACAGGTTAAGCATCGCGCTGTATCAGTGGTCAGAACTAGTTACGCTTCACGTAGTTCATAAAACCGCCGAGCGCTGCTAGTCAGACGTGCTAGATTTGTATTATACTGTGATAATCCCAATAGAAAATAACGTTTTTACAGTCTTAATAGTCTTATACAAATGTAAGGCAGGTATAAGTTCATATAACTTTATATACATATAAAGGCTCTCTAGTATAAATACAGTGGTTTAATAGTTGGACTAGTAGACTTGTTA
>NC_042494.1:97551860-97587640 GCF_005508785.2 Acyrthosiphon pisum | reverse complement strand
ATACATAGGCACAATTATTTTTTATAAGCATTTGAAGTTGAAATTTTGACAAAATTTATCAAATTTAAAATTGAATAATTATTTTGTAGTTAAAAATTTATAAAATGTTTAACTTTTATATCTAAGGATTGAAAATTCAAAACAATATTCCACGTAAATATTTAATTCTGTTGCCAAAAATTCTAAGAAATACATAATCACAGTTTATTTTTATAGTAATTTTAAGTTCAAATTTGGACGAAATTACATATTAAAAAACCTGGAATAACTATTTTAGTTATTTTGTTGTGATTGTAATGATTGTATAATATTATTTGTGGGTACTTGAAACTTCTAAAGTACCTATACTATTATATATCTATGATAGTATCATGGTTTGTTGTTGATGTATAACGCGTTACCTAATGGATATTGTGATATGATTAATTTGGAATTTATTATTGATACCTATTATTGGTCAATTTTTTTTTAATACCATAGATAAGTATATAAGATACCTTATACCTAGACTGAAATACCGTCTCCGCTCAGAATCGTTTTTCTTATACAGTGATATTATATCATTGAATTCAAATTTAATACTATCCATTATACAGTGACACACTTGTAACCTACTGTACAGCAGAGCGACATCCACTTACCCACCTTTTTTAAATATTACAATTAAAATTTTTTGTTTTTCAATTTAAAAGAAGCTAACCTATAACATGGATAATGGGAAGTAATTATTTTATTTTGTACTTTTGTGAATATTTTGTATTCTAATAAAAATTAACAACACATTTGTTTCATGGATCAACCTATATAATGATTTAAGCAAATTCGTTACTTTAAAAATCAATGGATCCATATCCTTATTGAAATCTTTAGTACATTTCATATTATTCGTAGAAAAAAATTGTATTGTTTAAAAAGAATATGGATATTTTTGAATGAATACAATTGTTATTATATTAGACACATTCTAACTTATAGCCTGATCTAAAATGATCATATTAAATGTATAATAAACCTCAGTAATAAAAGAGCTATTACATGTTTATCGAAAATTTGATAGATTCCTTCACACGGATTGGTAACCGACGGGTTTGTTTACTTCTGCATCCAATGTTATCCAGTGCACATTGTGAATATCACTTCTAATTACAGAATATGTATTGGAATATATTTTTTAAAAAGTATTTCAAATAGTATTTGAATAAAAAGTATTTAAATATTTTTATTTGAATAAATGTATTCAAATACTTGACAAAACTGGTACCAAACTATATAGATTGTACGGGAATTTTACGCTAAATGTATGTGCGGTACGTTTTTAAATATACAAAATACTAAATAGGTAATTTTTGAAAACGCATTTACAAATAAATTACTTACTATTTCCTTGGACGTGATGCATAATTAATAATAAATTAATAACTCAATATATGTTCATTACACTTAACTCCGATTGCAATCTTCCTACAACATAAGGTTGGAGGTGTAGCGTTGGTTAGTATGGTTGCTACCTATTACCTATATGGATATAATATAAATATAACATATTATAATATATTTAATTTGTATAAATTTAATCAAGTCAAGTGTTGATGATTAGTCCCTATAATATAAAATAATATTTTTTTATCGTGGTTGTAAGACTGTAGGTAAATAGCTTTATCACCGGTTATTAAATAAAATTAAACGTTATTCATCGTTTTTTGAATTTTAAATTCTGAGCAAAGCGATGAATATATTGATATTACAATGATGTGTGTTTTTTTATATTTTTTATATTTTTTAAATTTTTGTTTTTATGTCTGTCATCACCTTTTAGGACAGTAAAAATGTTTGGATTTTCTTCAACAGTATCTTTTATGATAGGAAAGTGAACATAGTTGGTACTTTCGAGGGTAAAAAAGTACAAATTTCCCAGAAGTTTTCAAAAACGACGTAAAAAACAAAAGAAAAATTAAGGAAAAACGAGAATTTTTGCGCAAAATCTGTTTTCGAGAAAATTTTGGTTTTTGGTGCAGGTTCTAAAACAAATGACCATGTATATGATATTTTAACTGAATGTTCATATTAGAATTTCCCAAATAGTTAGACTTATTTTGAGCTGTTTACGAACATTTTCATATTCCATTTTTTTTTTTTTCTATAAATATTAATAAAATTTTATTTGTTGGTTAAAAAAGCTTGAAAATTCAATAAAAGGTTCCTATTATATTGTTTCAAAAGCAGATGAAAAAAATTAAAAATCCATAGTCACAATTTTTTTTATAAGCCTCTAAAGTTCAAATATTGACAAAATATGTAAAAATGACGAAAATTTGCAAATTATTTTGAGTTAGAAATTCATAAAAAAATTTCTTTTTAAATCTACGATTTTAAAATGTAATAAAAGATTCCTAAAAGTTTGTCTACCTTTATCAAAACAAAAAAAGGTCTACAAGAAAGTCAAATAAAATTTTTATGAGCGTTTGAAATTCATATTTTTTCAACATTTGATATTCACTCGATTTCTCAGGGTAAACGATTTTCTTATTTTGTTGTAATTAAAAAACGAATGACTGTAAATACTTGAAAATTTCACTGAGTGTTTATATTGGCATTTTCTATACACGATAAAATTTTGAAATTATTTTGACTCTTTCTGAACTGTCATTTTTCAATTTTTTTAGTTTTTTTTTTCTATAAATATCAATACAATTTTATTTGTTCGGTAAAAAAGCGTGAAAATTTAATGTAAGTCTCCTGATATATTGTTAAAACAGCAGTTGAAAAATATTAAAAATACATAGCCACAGTTTTTTTTTATAAACATTTAAAGTTTGAATTTCGACAAAATTTGTCAAATTTAAAATTTAATAATTATTTTGTAGTTAAAAATTTATAAAATATTCAACTTTTATATCTGAGGATTGAAAATTTAAAACACGGTTCCACGTAAATAGGTAAATATATAAATTACTTTATTCACAATAAAATCATCTAATATACTTAGTAATATCATAGGCTGACTGACCGTTTTCGCTCAGAATCGTTTTTTTATACAATCATATAGGTATACCATTAAATTCAAATTTAACACCATCCATTACAGTGACTGAGTGACCCACTTGTAAACTACTGTACAGCAGAGCAAAATCCACTTTTTTTAAATTTCAACTTGGCAAATAATTTGATCTTCAGAAAAAAAATGTCCACTATTCGTTTCATTACCTAATTGTAAAATAATAATTTAAATTCCATCTGTAAAAAGATATGTGGTGTAGTCATTATTTGATATTTTAATTACATAAATACTGGCTATAATTCATTCATTGATATTACGAGTATTCTAGTTTATTAACGATAAGACGAGAAAATGTGTATGATAATATCCCTACCTTGCCAGACCTTAAACTTTGACTTATTAATATTGACGTGCCACTGATTACTCAACAGCTGCAGAACATAATAACTATCCGACAAAAGAAATAGACACCATTTATTTTAATATTTTAAATAATCAAAAGACAATATTTTTTTTGTTTTTAATATTGTGTTAACAGTGCGGATGTTTATTTCTCTAATATCATTATATTTAATGAGTGACAACGAGTAAAAATGTTAACGCTAAATAATTTCAGACTTTGCATGGTAAGTCCATTGAATTTGTACTTTGATTTGATTCCTATTTATTATGTTAGACTTATGACAAATAAGATAAAACAATTTAAACTAATCACAAATATTTTCTATCCAGCAAATATTATTGATAAAAATAAGAAATGTTATTTCTATAGACAAGTTTTCTTTTTTCTTAAATAATAATAAATTAACCTATTTAAAAATACATTGCATCATTATACATTATTTTTTTTCAAAGTCACGCATTTCAAAAACGAAAAAGTTTGTCTATTTTTTCATTATAAGTATTACCGAAAACTGATAACTATTATTATTTATACTAAGTTGGTAGGTAGGTATTAAGACTGATAGTGGTGTTGATACTTAACATCATTAAAATTCAAAACATATTAATATGATCAATATACAATATGATATCGCCAATAAAATTGGATAAATGTACATAATAATATATGAGTATTTATAAAATAAAAAACAATATTATATAATAAACATATAAATTGCTTAAATTTGGTTTTACCTAGTAGAGTATCACCTATGAACTACGCATATTGTCAATTTGTCATAATTTTCTAGTGTTACATAAAATGTTATGTAAATTAATTAAATTGTTTGAAAATGATGAGTCCTGTGAAATATTTTCAACTTGGCCTTTAACAAATCGATACATCTTGTTGATAATCACTTTTTTTTAATATCATTAACTATAATGTCTATCGCCAGTTTAAAAAAAAAAATAATCGCTCACTGTATGAACAGTTCACATGACACTCAGTTTTGGTTTCTGTAAAGCTTAGGTCCTACAACGACATATAATAATATGTATATACAACATGTATATACAACGACAGCTGATAAGAAACACTCTTATTTTTTCATTTTATTATTCATTGATATTTCAATTGATAAAAGTGCTCGTATTTTAGATAGTGAAAATATATTTATTATTTTTTTTTTATATATTATAATTGGTGCTGTCTTGTAAAGTATTTGAATAATTAATGTATACAAATTGAAATATTCAAATCATTTTTAAATATATAAAGAATACTATAATTTAATATATTTCAAAAATTATACAAATATGTATTCTGAGTACATTTTTTAAATCTTTTCATTCATTAAGAAATACTGACAAATAGTTTTAAATTTGTGACGAAACAGATGTTTCTAATAAATGTATTTGTATAGGTTCCTATGTATTTGTTAGGTACTATTATTATTATTTATTATACAATAAATGCAATTCTTATTTATACCTATATGTAATATTATTTTGATATATTGAGTATAAACGTTAATTTCCAACCATTCCAAAACAAACATAAATTGTCCGGAAAAATATATCTGAAAGTATTTGAATATCTTTCTACCCATTTATTTGAATACAAAATAAAAGTATTTTTTACAATACCTATAGACAATTTGTACAATTATATTTGGATAGTCTTCGGTGGGAGAGGGGCAGCATGATTTTAAATAAGAAATTAGATAGTTTGTTCATTTTTGTTTTAATAATGCGATTAGTCAATAAAACAAATATCTTATCACTTGCACCATTTTTATTTCCTTTTTTTACAAACGTTATTCTTTTTTTGTGAATTTTATATGATGTTCAGACTTCTACCTAAATATTTTGAATTATTGTGAGATAAACCATATTGTCTTTTTGTAACATTGCAAAACGTCTATACTAAATGAAAATGTGTGATGAATCTTATATATTTTTTTTTTTTTTGCATGCTTTATCACCATGCTCACATATTTTATTCAAAACATAATTATAATACAATACCTATAATTTTTTTTATTCAACAATATATTTATATTTTATATGCCCTACATGGAAATGTTTCAATTTCCAATACAATATAAATCGTGTAATTACTCATTACTAATTATACGATCTTCAAAAATAATAAAATAACTTTGGGTAATTGATGTAGAAGCTCGTTATTTTCAAATTAATTTTAATCATCTATAAAATATAAAATTAAGCTAAACATAAATAAACAATAACAGCTCTAATATATTTTTATATATTTTCTATTTATGAATGAAAATAAATATAATACAAATTGGTAAACATTATAATTTTTCTAGTATGTTAGCCAATGATATCGACATAATGGATTTTTTTTCAATACATTCGATATCCAAGAATAATTATCAAAAATATTGGGATATCGTAAAGAATTATAATTTTTTTTTAAACTGTCGAAAATTGTACAAATGTTGATAAGTATAATGCATTTTATAACAGTCAACAACAATTAATTATGTTATCATGTTTAATATCTAATATCTGTTTTTGTCTGAATGGTGTTTGTTGGTAAATAATTCTATATTTTTATAAGTCTATACCTACAACTAATGAGTATTAATTTTATAGCGCCCATGTACCTATAACGAACAATAATTTGTGTAGTATTAATAATCAATGATAATACATATAGGACAATCTACATACCGTAGCCCGTTGGTAAAACATTTTATTATTATAACTTATTGTTATTATGTTTAAAGAGTTCTCTCTTTGACTTACGCACAATATTTAAAACTTATTTATATAGATGTATGGGTTTACAGTTATGATCATTGCGCGATGGAACGCATATAATATGATTATATGAAGACGTGTGTGATCATACGCGAAATTGGAACGCGACGTGCTCGAGCATCTCTTAAGTATGGCAGAACCAACCCTATATTGTTATTTGTTACTTTTAATATTTGAGTGAGTTCACCTATATTATATCAAAATTTAAGTTATGAAGATTACCTACCTGTATCGCTACGTAGGCTATTTTATGATATTTTTATTTTTATGTAGGTTATATATGAGCTTATAAATTATTACAATTTGAAAATGCTTATAAACTACATCAACATTAAAACATCATGAAAAAGCCAATGTAGTGACAGATGTAATGTTCTCAATCTAAAGTTTGATAATGAAGGGGAATTCATTCTATAATATTAAAAAGTAACAAAACATTACACAGGGTACGGATAAATCATAAAAGTAAATTGTCTATGTTGCACGTGGGTTAGAAAGACAAAATAAATGGTGCACTGATATCCCATTCATTAAAAGGGGGAATAAATGAATATAGTACATAAATAATTTTACCGAAAATAGTTTGGCCACCCCTGATAGGCGAATAGTAAGGAATATTAGGTAATGATATTATTTTTATAGTACCTAACTGAATGTCTGCGACCTGCGTACTATTTTATTCGCTGTTTGCAACTTAAAATACACATAAAACCAATAATTGCAACGAGAAAAACGGACGGCACCTTAGTGATATACCGCGTAAGAAATTTAAAATGAAAACGAATAGTCCTAAGAATTAAGACGGTTGCAAACATGTTTTTACACGAGTATCTTTGACTATCATAAGTGTCGTTGAAAAATCACGACGAATGTACATACATGCGCCTATTTTAAATAATTAATTATTCAATTTGTTTTTTATATAATATATAAGTATATAAGTATACAAATATATAATAATCTTTGTCGATTTACTACAGCCGTTATGTTATTATTTAGTATATTATACTAACACATTTTAACATAATATTATGTACAGGTAATATTTATAAAAAAACGTTAAAATAACAGTAATAATAATAATTATTATTAATACGCAAAACGTATAGACGGTAAAATATGTGTGCTCGATATGTTGGTAATGGGTGTACAGTATAATATTTTATAATAATAGAATATTATTAGTATATTATAGTATGGTTTCTCGACGACTGTATAATTATTTATTACATATTACATAACAATAAAAGGGAGTTTGTTGAAAATCAAATTGTTACATCCTATATATTGTTATGTACATAATTCGTTGGAACTTTAGATTCAATCAAACTGGAAGATATTATTAACAATAGCCTGCAATAGTACAAAAAAAGTCATCGATATTTATTATTACCGAGTACCATAATACCACCGTTATATAACATATTAGGTATGTTTACCTACATGTTGCGTGCATGGGACACGTGAGTCGGCGCTCTTCGACTGTTTTGATCGCCATTGCTGCGTGTCCCACGGCGTATGTCAACTGACTAACGTGCTCCCGATACCATTCGTGTGCCCACACGTGACACCGCGTGACACATAATTTCAAGCCACGTGCTCTCCTCTTTCTCAAGTCTTTCACTCTCTTTCTCCGTCTCTCTCGATCTTGATGTCGATCTCTCTCTTTATATATATATATATATATATATATGTGTGTGTGTGTGTGTGTGTGTGTGTGTACCTATCTATATTTACTTTTTTCATATATCAATAAAATTAAAATTAAATCTTAATATTAGAAAATAAGTACAAATATTCGAATAGATATTGATGGTATGAATAATATTATAATATTCATATAATAGTAATTACTTATAATTCATATATATTATATTATACTCAATGGTAATACCTATAATACGCAATCACGTACATAGGTAACTTAATAAGTACCAAATAAAATAGAGTATTGGACAGAGCCATATGGAGGTGTAGAACAAGGGTGGACGAACCCAGATAGTTTTGAACGAAGAGCAAAAAAAAAAAGAAGAATATTTTTTTATTTATTATATGGGTATCTATGACCCTTTGTGATAGTATATAAACAATTTTGAACATAATTTAATATAAAAAAAAGGTGGGTAAGTAGATGTCGCTCTACTGTACAGTAGGTTACAAGCGTGTCACTGTATAATGGATAGTATTAAATTTGAATTCAATGATATAATATCACTGTATAAGAAAAACGATTCTGAGCGGAGACGGTATTTCAGTCTAGGTATAAGGTATCTTATATACTTATCTATGGTATTAAAAAAAAATTGACCAATAATAGGTATCTATAATAAATTCCAAATTAATCATATCACAATATCCATTAGGTACTTATAACGCGTTATACATCGACAACAAATCGTGGTACTATTATTGATATATAATAGTATACTTTAGAAATTTCAATAATATACAATCACAACAAAATAATTAAAATAGTTATTCTAGGTTTTTTAATATGTAATTTCGTCTAAATTTTAAATTAAAATGACTATAAAAATAAACTGTGCTTATGTATTTTTTAGATTTATTGGTAGCAGAATTAACTACTTACATGAAATCTTGTTTTAAATTGTCAAGCCTTAGATATAAAAGTTGAACATTTTATAAATTTTTAACTACAAAATAATTATGCAATTTTAAATTTCATAAATTTTGTCAAAATTCGATCTTTAAATGCTTATAAAAAAAAATTGTGCCTGTGTATTTTTAATATTTTTCAACTGTTGTTGTTACAATATATCAGAAGCCTTGTATTAATTTTTTACACATTTTATCCCAACAGATAAAACTTTATTGATATTTATAGAAAAGAAAACTAAAAAAATTGAAAACTGACCATGTCCGTAAACAGCTCAAAAAGTGTCAAATTATTTTCAAAATTTCATCGTATATAGAAAATACTAATATAAACATTCAGTGAAATTTTCAAGTATCTACAGTCATTCGTTTTTTAATTACAACAAAATGAGAAAATCGTTTCGTGAGAAATCGAGTGAATATCAATTGTTGTAAAAATATGAATTTCAAGCGATCATAAAAATTTAATTTGACTTTCTTATAGATATTTTTTTTGTTTGATAAAGGTAGATAATCTTATATAGAATCTTATATTACATTTTAAAATCTTAGATTTAAAAATAAAAAATTTTTACGAATTCTTAACTCAAAATAATTTGCTAATTTTCGTGATTTTTCCATATTTTGTCAATTTTTGAACTTTAAATGCTTGTAAAAAAAAAACTGTCGAAGCAGTTTTAGTGCCCCAAACCGTGACGATAGACACAAAAATAAAAATTAAAAAATAAATTAAAAATTAAAAAATTAAAAAAAATAAAAAAACACACATCATTGTAAAATCATTACATTCATCGTTCCACTCAGAATCTAAAAAAAGCTGGTAAATGGGTGTCGCTCTCTGTACACAGTATAGGCTACAAGTGGGTTACTGTAATGGATAGTGTTAAATTTAAATTCAACGATATATAATATCATTGTATACTAAAACGATTATGAGCGGCGACTGTTTGTCAGCCTAGGATATTTTATATTTTATTTATAATGTTATTATTAATACGGTAGCCGGTAAGTTTAATTTTTCTATTTTATATAAAATCTGTATTTTTCTAAACCATCATAAATTCTACCTAGTAGATATTTTATCTTTAAATTAACTATTATTATATTTATATAATTATGCACTATAATTTTATAATCTTAAAACAATTCTATGTATCAATATTGACTATATTGTGTACTGTGTCTTTTGGCAACCCATATAGTAGGCAGTCTGCTTAGTAAAGTTGTTATATATATATATATATATATATATATGTGTGTGTATATTGAAAACAGATTTTGCGAAAAAATTCACGTTTTTTCTTAATTTTTAATTTTAGTTTTTCAGGCGCTTTCAAAATTACTAGGAATTATACATCCCCAATGCATTAACCAGATTCACTTTCCCATCGGTAAAGATACTGAAGTTGAAAATCTAAGTATTATTTCGACTACTTATCATGTACACAGACACAAATAAAAATTTAAAAAAATTCTATCATGTTGTAACAAATTATTAACTGTACATATTAATCTTCTTATCGGTTCATTAATTAAATAATTCCAGGAGCAAGAAGTAATAAAAAATAAACCTGGATTCGAATAGTTTGTTGGTATTATAATATTATTCATATGATATAAATTTAAAATTTATCAACTTCTTATGATAAGCGGCCACGCAAGAGAATGTCGTGATATATTTCCACATCTGTCATCTTTCACGAAATTATATTATCATGTGCGTATTTATAATTATAACCATATACTATTAACGTAACTATATAATGATCTCATATTACTGTGTATCATGGTACACTTAAATTTAGGTAAGTAGATACTTATACATACGACTTTCAAATGTTTCTTATAAGTACTGAAAACTATGAAATATACTTATTTTTAATACAAGGAAATCAAAATCTGATAAAAATCTGTCTAGGTACATAAATATCAACATGTATCATAACACCACTTATTAAAACATTATACTATACGCTTGTTAGATCTATTCTAGAGTATCTATGTCATTGTTGTTTGAGACCCTATTACTACGAATAGGAACCAGATATAGATAGGGTACAATTGTACAACGTACATTTATAAGTTTTGCTGCCAGAGTTCTGTACATTGACCATAGACCTCATGGTCATGATCCGGTACTTGGTAGTTATAGACTATAGTACTCTGATACTATCCGGGACTATTAATTCTAGCTGATAAATGTGTTTCTGGAAAACAAGGGTTCCTAAGTAAACTCATTAATGGCTCTATAGACTATAGAGTGTCATGTATTTCTAAGTCAACTTAATTTCAAAATCCCTAGCTCTCAGTCATGAACAACTTATCCGTTTTTCATACCACTTCGCACCACCAATTATTATCGTAATAGACCTATGTTCAGGATGATGCGTATTGCTAATGAGGACCCTTCGTTTTCTCTCTGTTAATATTATATAATTAATGTTTAGAGTTTATATTTTTCTTGTAAACATACATATTTTAATCTGTACTTTGCGTCACGGTACGTTTAGTTATAAAATAAATAAATAATACAGATTCATATAAGCAGTAGGCCCAAGTGCCTACATAGATTCATATTAAAAAATACACAATAATATAATGAACGTCTTATTTGTTTCTTATTTATTAGAACATTTTTTGAATTTAGAATGTGTTTCCAAAATTATTAGTTTACGATAAATGATTAATAATACTATATATTATAGATATACTAGTCGGGTTTAATATTATATTGGAAATATAATAATATTATAATTATGTTGAAGTGTTCTTAATTAAAAATACTCAAATACCTATTATAATCATTAAATTATTTTTCGTTCTGAATGGGAGTACGGTACAACATTTATTGTCTAGGGTCCTTCAATATTATACTGATAAGTTTCAGCCCTCCTCATGATTACATTCTCCTTTTCTTGTACTCGACTTAAAATCTTCGGTAAGAATTATTGATAGAAGAATTAATACTAATATTATATTATTTTTTTTTCAACAATTATTAATTCGGATACAGATGCTCCAGTATAGCTTTTAGTCAATTATCTAGTTCTTCATCAGAAATTTCACCATTCCATGATTTTCCCATTCCTATTTATCCTACACGTTATTTTAAAATAATCTTTCGTACAAAATGATAAAGCTGACATTATTATAAACTGTTATTAAATATTTAAATATTACTGTTGTCGAAATTATTTTATCATCATTTTTACTACTTTTATTGAAATTTAATTCATTCCAAACAATGTCATTTGTTTTTTAATTACAACAAAATAAGAATATCGTTACATAAGAAATCGAGTGAATATCAAATGTTGTAAAAATATGAATTTCAAACGCTCATAAAAATTTAATTTGAGTTTCTTATAGACATTTTTTTTTTGATAAAGGTAGATTATCCTATAAGGAATCATGTATTACATTTTAAAATCTTAGTTCTAAAAAGAAAAATTTTTACGAATTATAAACTCAACATAATTAGGTCATTTTCGTGATTTTTCCATATTTTGTCAATTTTTGAACTTTAAATGCTAATATAAAAAAGGTGGGTAAGTGGATGTCGCTCTACTGTACAGTAGGTTACAAGTGTGTCACTGTATAATGGATAGTATTAAATTTGAATTCAATGATATAATATCACTGTATAAGAAAAACGATTCTGAGCGGAGACGGTATTTCAGTCTAGGAATAAGGTATCTTATATACTTATCTATGGTATTAAAAAAAAATTGACCAATAATAGGTATCTATAATAAATTCCAAATTAATCATATCTTGAACTGGGTGCAAACCGTTTATATATATATAAATATATATATATACCAATAAATAATAATATATTATAAGTATGTATTAAAAACCTGCAAATTGCAATAATAATAATACAATTAAACTAATCAAAATAATAACGACATTTGCTCACTGGCACACGATAAAGTCTATATTTTTAGTTACAGAAATGTCCACCACCGTCAATGCACCCCTTCCCTTAAACGTGTCACCGGATCTCAAACCCCTCCACACTCGTTCCAGAATCAGTCGTATATAAGCAGCTAGCTAACTTCTACGACCACGCACACACTTCACGGCTGAATCTCGAACTGGTGCATTGGCGTAATAACAAGAAACCGTTCACGGTATACCTGTTCGCTGTTCACGACCAGGTAAAATTAACATATTTTTTTTAACAGTTATATTATTATTATATTATATCGTTTGTAGAAGTCTATTCAAATTACGTTCTGACTGCGAGCCGCATGCGTTAAATTATTCAATTATTATCTCGTCCGGTCTCAGGTTTACCGGAAAATCCTTAACGTTTAACGATTTTGTACGACTTTATACGATTATATTGTAATATTATCATATCGTTATCCATGTGTAGTAGGTACCTATTGAATAATTACAATAATATAATTGTACAGCGATGAAAACGTGCGTATAGCGTAAAATTATAAACATAAACTTATACTTTAAGCTATTCGACATTCGATATCTTTAAGGATCAAACTTAAAGGAAGAAATGGTATTGTGACTATATTATTAACTGTCCGTCGATAGTATTTTTCAAATTTTGATTATAAACAATTATAATATAATATGTTACTTGTAAGTTATAACTGTCAAAATGAACCATCATTGTTTTCGAAATTGTTCTCTAATTAGGATCGCTTTTCTCAAATTTGGTCGACTCTTAAAATAGATTACGAAAAACAACGGACGATAATAATAATACATAATATTATACTGTACGGTCTGATGACATATGATCTGTGCTTTTATCAATCCAGATTCTTGAGCTCGCAAACGGAATGAGGAAAATAATATTGATACACAGTAGCATAGCACATTTATTATTAAAATCATAAAACCATGTCGATTTCTACAAACTTCATAGGTACGTTTGATTATTATCACCTTGAGTATAATATGTTGATAATATTTGTAAGTCTGTTACAGTATATATGCGACTGATTTCTGTTACAGGAAACACTATTAATATTATCCGTTGTAGTAAACTCGTAATGTGTAGTTCTCAATCAAACCAATTTTTTTTGTTTTACGTTATTCAAATAATTCATTAAGTGTATATTAAAATCATGTTTATTATTAGTTATAAGTTATTATTAGAGCTCAGAAGTTGACCTTAAAAACATTGAAAAATTCTCGACACAATTTTAAAGTATAAATAGGTACTAAGATAAATAATACTTTTTCTAATTAATTTTAATGCATTTAATTGTATAATAAAAATATTAACATAAAATATTAAAATATGACAGACGTAAAACAATTTCTATACCATTTTTATGGAAAAAGTAAATTAATATTTATTTGTAGTGAATAGTTTTAAATTTAATTAGAATTATTTTAATTTTAAGTTATTTTAATAGTAAAATTTAACATAAATCAAAATGAAAAAAAATGGAATTTGACCTTAAATTACAAAAAATTTCAAAAACTATAAAATAAAAATTAGTTATTTATAGATTTGTATGTTATTAAAATACATTTTTATCTAGAAAGCATCTTCTAAGACGTTTTGCCCATTATATAATATTTGGTTTGAATAAATTTATAAAATATTTTTAAGTATTTTCAGTAAATTAATTAATTAATAATAAATAAACTTCATTGCATTATAAACCACTGAGACGAAACAGCCACTAGGTTGTGGCAGTCAAGGGACAGTTTTCATGTCACGAACTATAGTAGGTGTATTATAATAATATTATACCGTTTTATAAAACTACATTTTCACATGAGCCCACTATAAATTTGAGTTGCAATATTCCAAACTCGTCCAAACTTAAAAGGCTTATAAATAAAACAATTATAATATTCAATTTTTTATGGAATCGTTTGAGAAAAGTATATTATGTAACAGGTACATTGTACTTATTTTTTTTTTTTTTTAATTAAACTGCAACAACAAAGGTTATTGGCATTAAAACAATAAAACATTAATATTTTTTAACAAAAGTGTGAGACATTAGTAATGATATGTACATAGTAATAAGATATGAAAATTGCAATAACAATAGATAGATACAAAGATAGATATATAAATGGATACATAATAATAAAAGGTATGTTTGAAAAGTATCTCGGTTATATTAGGTGATATAATTTCGTTAATTTTAAATAGTTAATTATTTGTTTTATGTTGCTTGACTGTGGACTAAGGGCTTCTTCCAGGTTGTCTGAAATGTTGAGGTTAGTTCTGATGTCGGCGAATTTACGGCAGTGGCATATTATGTGTTCAACCGTAGAAGTTTCACCGCAAGTTTGGCATTGTTGGGGTTCAGATCTGTCCATAAGGTGTTTATGAGATTATACTTATTGTACAATATGGTAGGTACCTACTTAATAAAAGTTATATGGATTTAAGTTAAAAATAACTTTGAAGAAAAATAATTAGAATAATAACTTGTTTTTTGTTGTGAAAATTAAATGTCATACAATTCTTCAAACTACTTACATGAAAAAATGTTGATTCAAAATCTCTAAAATTGAGCAATACAATTTGGGTAGTTGGTTAATACTCGAAAAATAACAAAACACAAACCTTAATAATATCCATACGCAAATAAATGTATGTCAGTATGTTACATCGGAGTAATTCACAGAAGTTGAAACAATCGTCTATAGTGTAAATATTTTGTGTAAACCGTATATTTATAATATAAGAAGATCATTCTTCCCTGTACTCTACAACGACTGTTACACAACAAAACTTATACTTATTTGCGTTATTTATACTAACACAGTAACACAAGTAGGTACTTATCTATATATCTTTTTTAAATTAAAATCAATATTTTCCAAGTATTTATATCTTAACTTTGGGAGTAAGTGCAGTGACCTCTTAATTTCAATTCTACTATTATCACTTTATATCGATGATAAAAAAAAAAATGTCAACTAAAAATCATCGTTCGATAAACGACCTGGTGTTTTTAGGGCCACTTATTTTTTTTTTAAATCTTGCAGCCCGCATACTTATAAAAAAAATTAGTGCTGTCATGGGGCACCCTGTAGAAACGAATTAGGGCCAGTTGCACAGTCTACGGTTAAACTTCGATTAAGCTTAATCAGCTGATAACAGATATTTAACTGGGCAAATTCGGCCGATTAAACTCCGGTTAACTTTAATCAGAGACGGTGCAACTGGCCCTTATTATGGATTACAAATACATGTTAGTGAAACCATTCAAAATAAAAGTAAAATGCGATAGCTACTATCGCAATAGACTGCAATAGTTGATTATCGTAAAAGGGATTATCCATACGATGGTAAATGAGTGATAGTGATAGTAAACTTCGAATGTCTGTGAATTGATAACCATTTACAACTACTTTCACGATAGTGCGATTGTATACGTTCATACGGTGATATCTGGTGATAGTAACCCATAGACCTTAAATGTATTTAATTAAATGTCAAAAATAAATGAAAATTAATATTATTATTAAAACTATTTAATTACTATATTATATTAATCATATTCAATAATCGAAATTACAGGCCTGTGATAACTGAAATATGATACGTATGTTTGTGTCTTTGTGATGTAATTTTTTCCAAATATCTTGAAAATACTGCATCGATAGCGGTGTCTTCTCAAGTTGTAGATTCTGCTGGATTGTTTATCATATATAAATTGAATGTCTCCATGAGAAAAGTTTTAAAAGTTCCCGATTTCTTATCATTGAAATAGATGTTAAAGCCACCAAATTTTTATAATTTATAAATTATAAAAATTATAAATTCGCAATATGCAGATCTTATTCCGTTGTTCCTCGTTGCAAATCCTCGCGCTATACCCGTATTCTATTACCTAGTCTATACCAAATGCGACACACAAAAAAATATAATCACGACAAAGGTAAAGCACTATATAGATATATGCAACAATCAGATTATTCTACGAAAACAATTTCATGAAATAAAAATGTTTACGCGTCATGCAAGTAGATTATAATATGTACCTATACATATAAGATGTAGGTAACCAAAAGTTTGTTTTGTCAGGACTGTGGTATAGATTTCAGTGTCTGGTTGTGCATGAAATACGCGTGATATACGCGCCCAGCACTTTTGCGGATTTCCACTTTTTCGCCCGGCACTATGGAGATTCCCACTTTACGGCCCGCTGGACGGAAAAACTTCGCTTTCCAACGCTTCAACCGCGGTCGAAAACCAAACTTTCGGTGCAGGCGTGACAAAAAATATATTACCTTATAT
This sequence comes from Acyrthosiphon pisum, assembly GCF_005508785.2. NCBI lineage: Eukaryota > Metazoa > Arthropoda > Insecta > Hemiptera > Aphididae > Acyrthosiphon > Acyrthosiphon pisum. The sequence continues at coordinate 97,570,601 of NC_042494.1, read as the reverse complement.
ACTTATTACATATATATTTTATTAATTATAATAATAATATACGTAGTAGGTATAGTGATATATTATAATATACGCAAGATATTTATAATCAATCTATTGCGGACCGTCACTACAACTCACAGCTCCCAGCTCCCGCTTTTTTTTTTGTTTCATCCTACTGATCGATTTAATAATGCGATCATATTTCAGAAAACTGACCTAAATTCTTTGAAATGTCTATTTGAGATCGGTCAGTCTACATTTTAATATTTCTGATTTAAATTCCAAATAAATCTCGTATAATCAACGTAAGAAAATGCCGAAATTTCAAAATATTCAAGCTAAATTTATAAATGTTGGGGGGGGGGGAATTGTGAAAAGTAGGACTGACCAATCTCAAGTAGACAGTAGACATAATAACGAACTCAAAATAGTTTTAAAAAGTATCATAGCATTACTAGATCAACCAGTATGATGGAATAAAAATTGGATGTTTTGGCTAAAATAACTGTTTAATATATTATAAATTATAGTATTTCGTCAGGAATGTTTTTTCCCGGCTAGCCCACATCGTGCCATAAAAAACTTCGTTTCATTAAAAACATATTTATTTTATGAAAATGGTTTAGATTTTCATATTGATTTTTATAATATATAATCTTAAACATACTGTAGTTTTACATTTTAATTACAAACTATTAATTTAACTTAATTTTTTTAAGAAAATATTTTTTTTATTTTTTAATTGGATATTTGAAACTGTTTTCTTTCCACTATTTGAGACGAAGCAATTCTCAGTGAGTTTACTAGATGACGAGCGTCAAATAACCAATTTCTAGTTTTTGATTTAACAATCTTAATTTGTTAATACATTTATTCTCCATATAAGCTAGTCTAAGTTCTATCAAAGAAGGAATTAATTTTTAAATCTATATAGCCTATATGTTTCCTACATTTGATTTAAATACATACAGCGATAACGTTTTACAGTTGTTCTAATGTTGTACACTTGAACACACATACAAACTAAAGGCTAGCCTTGTTAAAATAAAAATTTCCAACGATTGAACAAATACATGTTTTACTTACAATTTGTTCGCGCGCCTCATTTGTGGGCCACGTGTTGAAGGCCCCTTATATGTAGTGACATGAATTATAATATGCATCGCCATCGCCCGAAACCAAAATCGAAGTCTTAATGTTGAAACGATTATAAATATAATTTATTTACTATAATATAGGTAATTATATGATATTATGATATTTTTTACAGGTCGTAAAACGGTAATTATGACTGTCGCCGTCCACTGGTTTAGAAACGGCCTAAGGTTGCACGACAACCCAGCCTTGATTGAAGCTCACAACAATGCTGAAAAGCTTATTACACTGTTCATCTTCGACGAGACTACGTTCAGTAAGTATAATTATTAATTACACGTTTAAATATAGAATACGTCACATCACGTATGATAGGTATGTGTTCATACCAAATCTATGAATATTATAAATGTATTTTTATTATATACTACAATTGGCGTGTCGCCGATCGTAAAATTAATCAGTAAATGATACCTATGTACAGTAGCGTTAGTGATTAGTGATCGCAATAATATTATGGTCTATTCAATTATTAAATTAGTCACAAATGTATTATTTACGAGTCTATATATTTGTGACTACTGGTAGACATCGTAGTCAATTCTTAACCCGCGAATAATGAATAAATATTTGAAACTGTCTAAGATACACACACGAACAATTAATAATAGATTAATAATAATATTATTTAACATATTATTATAAAATATAATTAAATGCACAGTGAAAGTAAATATAAACATTATAATTTCAGTGATGGAAAAAGACATACCTACCTAATTGAAACAATAAGGGCACTATATTTTTTTCAGAATTTATTGTTTAATTAATTAATGAAATATTGGTTTTTGTTACCTAATTTTTTGAAAATATTTTTAATTTGACATATATCAAGACATAGTGTGATTGAATTTCTTTTACAGTTATTTTGTATTGTTAATTGAGTTTCGTATTGCAATATTAGCAGTTATAATGCAAATAAAATATCGAAATATAAGTCTTAGCTTTTTTTAATAAAACAATTTAATAAATGAAAATACTCGAGTAATTCGGTTATTTTTTAAATAGGAAATTATTATTTATAGTCTTACAGTAGAAAATTGCACATAAAAATTGATATATTTAACAATTAAAGTCTATGTTATGTATAAAATATAATAAAGATGTGTATGGATAAAATATTGTGTCTGTGTTGAAACCTGTTAATTGTTGATATAATAAACTAATTAATTTTAACTTAGTATATTTTAAATAGTGTGTTGTATAATGTATTTATTTAGATCCAAAATGGTATGGATACAATCCGATGCGATTTCTTCTGGAAAGTTTAATAGACCTGAATAATAATTTAGCTTTGGTTGGAGGACGTTTGTATATTCTTCAAGGAAACCCTGTTAATATATTTAAAATGATAAAAGAAAAGATAGGCCTGCATTTTATTACTTATGAACAGGTATTTTTTATATATATATTTTATTTTTTGGACATAGATTTAAGCTTGGACATTAATAATTTTAGGATTGTGCCCATCTTGGTAGAACTCGTGATGAAAAGGTAAAGTCATTTTGCGATGAAAATGATATAAAATGCATTGAGACAGTTTCCCATACACTGTGGAATCCAAAATCAATAATCGAAAAAAACGGTGGAGTACCTCCATTTACTTTTAAACAGTTCCAAGTGAGTAATTGGTAATAATATCTTTTACAATAAATAAAAATGCACATTGAATATTTTAGAACACAGCGAAACAAATTGGTCATCCTCCATCACCAGTAGGTAATGTAGACTGGTTGAGTGTAATTTTTGAGGAACTTCCAGCTTCTATTCAAGACGAATTTAAGGTATTTTTATTTAAAAAAAATAAATAAGTAATTCATATTAGTATTTTTAATATAGTATCAATTTAAATATTGTATTTTGTTGTTATTTTTTTATCATCGATTTACCTTACTTATGGGCATAAAATAATTTTTAGAACTTACACAATCCGACCCCGGAAACCTTTGGAATTTATCCAGAAGTTCCTGAAAATCTAACATCTACATACCGTTGGTACGGCGGTGAGACCAGAGCTTTAGAACAATTAAAAGAACGACTTGAATATGAAAAAGAAGCATTCGTTAATGGATTTTACTTGCCCAACCAAGTAAATCCTGACCTTTTGAGCCCACCGTCCAGCCTCAGCGCGGCTTTACGATATGGATGCTTATCCATAAGAAAGTAATAATTAATATAATTTTGGAAAGAAAAAAATATAATATATATTAATTGTACACGATAACTTATTGTTAGGTTTTACTGGGAACTTACAAAACTGTTTATCAATAAATTCGAAGGAGATTTATTACCTATGTACAGCGTGACCAGCCAACTTATTTGGAGAGATTACTTTTACACCATGTCTATTGACAACAAGAACTTTGGCCAGATAGAGGATAACCCAGCGTGCATTTCAATACCTTGGAATGATATCAAAATTCCGGAAAATAAGAAGATGTTAGAATGTTGGAAAACCGGCAAAACTGGATATCCCTTCATAGACGCCGGAATGAGACAATTGATGCAGGTGCCCAAATTTAACAGTTTCTGATTCTTTTATGTACCTACTTGTATACAAATATCACTCTTCGTCTCACAACATCCTCGTTGTTTATCTAGGAAGGATGGATTCATCATGTGGTACGAAATTCATTGGCGTCTTTCTTGACGAGAGGTGATCTCTGGATAAGCTGGGTCGAAGGGTTGAATCATTTTATGAAGTATTTGCTAGATGCTGATTTTTCCGTGTGCTCCGGTAACTGGATTTGGGTGTCAAGCTCTACATTTGAACAGCTGTTAGACTGCCCTTTGTGCGTTTGCCCTGTCAGTTACGGTTTAAGACTTGACCCATCTGGCGAATACATTAAGTAAGATCATGAAATAAGGACATTTTCAAAATAAACATCTATATTAATCTGATATTCACAGACGATATGTTCCTGAATTAAAAAACATGCCCGCCCAATTTCTGTACGAACCATGGAAGTGTCCCGAATCAGTTCAAAAACAGGTGGGATGCATTATTGGCAAGGACTATCCTAATTGCATCGTCGACCATACAATAGCATCAAAAGGAAACAGAAAGGTATGCGAATCCATTCGTTTAGACTTAACAATTTGACAAGTAGGTAATAACTCGCGGATTCTCGTGGTCTTTAACACTTGTAAATGTGCATTCTACAATAATTGAGCGTGTTCTAAACAAATTTCTTGCTCACATTATAGCACGTTAGCCTTAAAATAAAACGAAAAGTATTAATTCTGATTCATCGGTCACTCATCCTCTCAAAATGTAATTATTATAAATATTATTAAGTATCATATCAAATACATTTATATTGCTACATAATATATTATTGTTTAGTTGGCGTGTCCAAGCATCTATATATTAATTTCAAAATTCATTTCAACCATATTAATTTATTTTAATTTTAGAAAATGCTGGCATTACGTGTCTCGATGACGAACGAGAACAGGGTACCACATTGCTGTCCTTCGGATCGTGAAGAAGTTCAAAAATTCATGTACCTTCCTGACGAATGCATGCAACAGTTGCTTCCTTTGGAAAACCAAGATAGCAAAGCGTATGATATCTATAAAAGTCATTGAATCATAAAATAAAACTTTAAAAACAACGCCCACACTACCTATTCCTGCGCAGTACGGTTCCATTTCCTTTCTCATAATCAACCATGACGATTATGTCCTTGACTATTCCCTACATATTTGGAAAACAGAGTCGTCAATTAGTCATACTGGGCATTTTAAACTATTCTACCTATTATAATATTATTATGTGTGTTTATATGATAGTTGAACTATTCATTACTTACTTGTGTAGTTGTGTTACAACCTATTAGTTTTAAATTACTTATTTATAGTGAAATTGGTATAGAATGGTTTTAATGATTTAACAAAACATAGCGATATAAATTACAATACACGTATATTATGTGCGTATACTTCTAAATTTAAGGATAATAAGTTTTTTTTTTAACTCGTGTAATAGGTATATGATCATTAATCATCACTCAATTGAAATATTATCAACTGTCTTACTGCTTTGTACACTGACAGTTTTGAATTTCTTATTTAAATCACTTTTTTCTTGATTAATAGACAATAGATTTAAACAAATAAAAATTGTACTTTTACAATATTTCCACTAAAATATTACTGAATACCTACCTACCTATATAAAAATATATATTAAGCGATATTCATACAAATATATAGTGCGTGCATTAGGTATCCATCAAATCAGCCATAAATATTCCAAACAAATTACTACCTAGTTTGAGAGTTCAATTTTGATATTAATATTTTCAGAATTTGCAGATTAAAAGAGTGTATTGTGTAGAGTTAACAGAAATATTGTTCTACACGTATTTCTATACGGAAATACTATATCTTGTATTTGAAAAATTAAATTATTGTATCTTTATTTTTTCGCGTTAAATAAATATATTAATAATGAATTATAAAAATGTGTATTTATCATTAATTCAATCTTAAAATAAAAATTCCGATCACTATTCAAATTTCACTAATTATTACTACCTACCTCATCCTATTTGGTCAATTTTAGAATACTAGGTACTTATTTTTATTTTACATGTAAAAAATAAATACAATAACCAAACCTTATACCTAAACCTACCAACTTACAACATGCATGTAGGTATTCATAATTCTACGTGTTTCCTTAATGTTTAAACAAAATAGAGTTTGTCTCATTTCTTACAAATAAAAATCCTCGTTTTTTTTTTTATTGTATCAATAGTATTCCAATTATTTAATAAATATATAACATTTATGTAGTCATTTAAATAACCAATTAGCATTTGGCATCGTAATACTCATTATAAATATACATTGGATCCCTTATTCCTTTCCTATATTAAGGCACTTCTGTATTAAATCATTTGCCTTTGAAATTGACTGTCACTGTATAATATGTCACATTCGATCGGCAAACACTAGCTACGTCGACTACTAGTTACCGTTCACTATAATAATTGAACACCGAGGCCCTCGAACTTATACTGTGATCTACAACAGTTAATCAATTATGATCATCAATAAATAGTAATTGTTATTAAAAGTAATAAAAGTATATTGAACAAACGAGGCGAAAGGATAAACGTTCTCAACTGTTCGAAATTCCAAAACATTAGACGTCGAAATCTTTGTTTGGTACAGGGACATGATAACTACACAACAATATAATATATTTAAATGTACTTTTTTAGCCCCATTGTCGTGTTTAAAAATAACATTAAGTTTAAAATATTTTTCATGTCGTAAATCTACTTGTTGAGTGCTGTTTAGTTATAACTTATAACTTAAGCTATATACTGTATACAAACTCGTATCATGGGAGAAATTATTGATTGTTTGTGAATTCAAAATGATATAGACGAAATAAGTTTAAATAACTGAAGACTTATATGAACGTGTTGCGTGTATTTAAATATTTACGCTAAACGAAAAATATACTTTTTAGGGTACATACAAAATTTTACGATTTGCATAAATCGGATTTCTAAAAAAAAATGAGTTATTTTCGATTAAAACGAATAAATAATAAATTACTCAATTGGTTCATTGCGAATCATTAAAAGAAACAAATTTATTTTCACAAAAAAAAAATAAAATTACCCTATAATATTATTAAATTGTAAAATAATGGCATGTATAGAAATTAATTTCGAGGGGGGAGGGGTTCTATCATGGTTGAAATATACAGGTTATTACATATCGACTAAGATTCTTATCATCAGTAACAAAATGGCTGCGTCAAGGAATATCACAAATGTCAGTTTTTCTTATCATCAAAAATACACTGACGAAAGCTAACAAATTCAAAATTCCAAGCATATTATTATTAATGGCTCCCTCTACGCTGCTATTTTTATTTTTATCATAAAATTTTTTTCCCCTATTAACAGAACACTAGTCTCTTGTAACAACTTACAAAACAATCTGGATATCTTTCATTCCTCTCAAAAAGCGATCCAAATTAATATACTTTCTTTTTAACCATTTTTTCTATTTAAATATATTGTATACTAACTAATTCAACCATAGTGAAAATCTACTTACATAATATTGTTGTATTTATAGTTAGACAATTATTTTATGCATATTTTTTTTTTATCAAACTTGTAAATATTTAATAAATCTGTACTAAATGCCCTCGGGCGTGTATTTCAAATAAATAAATAAATAAATAAAAATATTTGATTCATAAGGGGTATATGTGCAATAATCTTGTATATTTCAACCATGGGTTCTATAAAAAAAATATATTTAATTAATATTATAAATTAATTGCTGAATTAAAAAACCGTATTAACATTTAACAATACATTTCGGAGAGGGTTTGAACCCCTAATACCCCTATATATACGCTAATGGTTTTAAAGATTAATAAAGTATAATATTATATAAACAAGATAGCATAAAATAATTATTATATGCACCCTAAAATTTATAAACTACAGTTATAAAAAACCTTGCTCTATGAATTATGATTAATATAAATCACAAATTATTTAAAGTTATACCTATGCTTTATGAATATATAAGTAATTTTGAAAGGACTCAGGTTTAAAAGTAAGTATACTATTGTGCGCATAGTTAATATAAAAATAAACACATTTTTTTTTTAATTAGAATATAAGTCTTTTATTCGAAAAATACTAACATGACTTATTGTGGTTTAGCAACAGTTTGGTTTATTTTAAAAATCAAACAAAAATCAATCTCTGCTCCTTCTTGTCCAATAACTATCCAGAAATGTTGAACTAATTTTACATAGTAATAAATATTAGCATATATAGTAATTATATTATTTGTAAAATTAGTTAATATGAGTATAATAAGTACTAGACTAAACACTATATAATATAGGTATACCTACCTATATATTTTATGTAAAATTAAAACTATTATTGTGGATTATCATCCTTAGTATATCGGTTGCAAAACAACAAATAAACTTCTAATTTTTATTTTTATTTAGATATTAGATGCATCAACATTTCCAAAAACATCATCTGCTTAACTATTTACATGAAAAATGGGTGATTTGCTTCGAAAAAAAGAAGTTCACACATCATCGTAAAATCAATATATTCATCGCACCAGTGCACTAGATATCTAAAATAATGTTCACTTATTTCAATTTTCAGTAATATTTAACTAAGCAAAGTTCGTCAACAACAATATTTTAAGCAACGCGGTTTTTATAGAAATAAACGTAGTGAGATTGCAAGTTGTAACCTATAATTTTTGTATACACTAGGACACTTGGTAGTTATAAACATTTCAATACTTCACAGTTTATATTTGTGTTTTACAAAATTAAAAAAGTAGTTGATTTTGAAAAACAACAGTACAAACATACCTAATATATAAATTACAATAAACAAAATACATTAACTTACATAATAATACCGATGTATTTAATTAATTTTAAATTAATTATTAACAATTATAATTACTATTAAACAAACAAATGGTTAAGGAGAATTTTGGAAACTTAACTGTCTAGAATTCACTTCTGATTTGTGTATAAGATCTATTCACAATGTACAGCTTATTTTTTTTTTAATATTAACATTATTTACATAGTTATCGTTTAATCTGTACAATTTGTCGGTGGGACAAGTTTTAGTGTAAATATCGATGTTATAATGTCAGCGTCTGCATTCTGCTATAATAATACCCTGAAATAAATACAAACAATGCAAATAATTATATAAATATATATGGTTTATAATGATTTTGTAAATAAATATAACAATAATTACTAATTAGGTATCGGAGTAAAACTACCATTGTAGTTGTGTGCCTTTGTGTGTTATTTAATTGATTCGTTTATAGATTTGTTTAAGTTTAAATTAACGTAGCGTATAGCGTCATAGCCTATACGCTTTATAAATAATGAAACATAATATAAATTATATATAATAAGTATTACCTAATTACTCTGTTTTTTAAACTTAACGAGAACACTTTTGAGGGAATGAAAATTATTATGTTGTGTGCATTGTTTTTTTTTTTATTATTATTAATTAACCTACGGCAACATGGACCATTGGGTGTTGTAGGGTTGGTACAGTAGGGTTGGAACGTTTGATACTGTCAGTTAGGAACACGTGTATGTGTGGCAAGGTGTTTGTGCGCTACGAACCCAGGAGGTCACCCATCCGAGTACTAGTGGCAGCGGTCGTTGCTTACTCTCAATCACGTCGCATGATTGATTTCAGCCATTGCGCCGTGCCGAGCCACTGTGTGCATTATTGTTGAATACTATAATGTTATTAATTATTGCTCTTCCTCTATTGTTTGTATACGATGGTGATTCAACGTTTGTAATTTTTGCATCGTTATGTTAAATGTTTTTGTTTACGTTATTTTATTTTGATAAATTTAAAAGGCTAACATGCAACGATACAGTTTAAGTATGGCTCAAACAAATTTATTACAAACTTAATATGGTTGTGTACACTCTGCAATACAACATGAAAAACGATCTCTACTCAATATTTTTTTTCGGCGTCTCGCTAAAGGGAACAATGTGACACACCTCAAATGTAATACCCACGACAAAGTACGTCGACCTGTGTCCTACCCGGATCAATGACTTACTCGAGTGTTGTAATCGTATACATTAATTATTATATTTGAGGAATACACGATATGATGTATTATGACTTATGAGTATAAAATATAAATATTGTTAACCTAACTTTAAGAGGACGTTTGAGAGGACTCTCATCCGTTTACGTAAAAACACAGATCATTTTCTTGTCTCCAGATAAGACTATTTGAGAGGATAGATCAATAAACTCTAATATTAAATAATAGTAAAGCTAACAACATAAAATTGGTTCTGCTAAACACAAATTTGCTATATTATATAACTCATAAGACCCCACGGGGATAATACCTCCTATTAAGTCTAAATAACACGTCTCATTATAAAATTAAAAATAATAACGTATTATAGGTATACAGTTTAATTGAACTTAAATTTGTAAAAAAAAAAAAAAGTACCTATGTATCAATAGTTAATACCTTTTAGCCTTTCGTGCAATTGCTGTTCGGTGACACAACAGTTGAACTCAGTCGGTCGTACGCCTTGGAAAATGGATATCACACTAGGTTTGACATTGTAAAACACCAATGGTTGACTTCTCCTGACAAAGTCGTCTATTAAAGATTTGACGCCCTGTGTTAAAAGAAATAAAACAATTATTATCGATGCTATTTACAGGATGACGCGTATAAAATATTATAACTTATAATACACGCAAAGCGCACGTACTTTGGCCGCTGTAAAATCAGCTCCTTGTATATGCCTGCAGTCCATCACAACTGGAATCGAACTAAGTCCTTGTTTAAGTCCAGCTTTGGACACCACTGCCCTCACATACTCGACGGACGGGAAAACCAAACTACGGTCAGGCGTTATCACTAAATACTCGTACCCAAATTCACTCTGCAGGTTTCAAAACATTCGGTGAATTATATACAAGGTGATTCACCTCCATTGTTTTCTTTAATAATGCATTTAATAAAATTTTGATTTTTAGAATTTTAACACGATATACTTAATAGCATTTTTATACTATTTACTTAGGTGATATAGACTTCTGATTTTCAAATGAGAACCATTAAGTGGCAAGGGGCAACTAACCTTTTTTACTGAAAATTATTTAGCGAATGGCTTTTTAAAAACCTTGGTGTATCTAAATTTAAACCCAAACGAGTAGTTTCTAAGTTATTAAGATGAATATACTAAGGATAACCCAAAGGATATTTCAAAATGGTTTTACCAAAATATAAAATGGGCGTAATATTGGATCTAGTATCTATATCTATATCTTTATATATATTATATACTAGTTACTAATCGAACGTATCCTGACTAATTGACTGATAAACGTAGAGCCTAAACTATGGTACTTAAAGACTTGAAATTATCTTGGTAAGTACCTTCTTACCACCATGTTGGGATGCACTAACAAACATTTTCTTAAATTTGAATTTTATAGAGGTGTTCACTGTTCACACAAGAATTTTAAGATCAGATATGTTTTAAAAATTATAAAATGTTGACGGATTAATATGATAATTATTAATTACTAAAATGTTCACATCGTCTATATCTAAGTTATAACTCCCACATCTTCCAAGCCCATTACCATGAACCTATCATCCTTATTAGATAGAGCACAAAGTTAAATAACTCAAAACTACTCGTACAAATTTCGATTTAGATAGATCAGAAAATTTAAAAAAAAAGTGTGATTATCTTTTGAAAACAATGAGGTTGGTACCTACCTATTTTTCTTTAAATTAAACAGGACACTTTTCTATAAACTGTATAAAAAATCTAAGTACTTGAAAAAATAGCTCTCATGTAATTTAATAGTTCCGAAACTTGCGAATCACTTGGTATTATATTATAATGTTAATGTGCATTATAAACGTAAACGAGTTAATCGTAAATAATATATAATGACGTTATTGAATTTGTCGTGTTTACTGACTTGTTGTTTTTCGACATGGACGCTGGGCCTAGCCAAGGTGTAAAGCAGTATTATGACGTTAATAGCTATGCCGACAACGATCCCGACTTCCAAGCGGATTAACAGCGAGCAAAGGAACGTAGCGAACGCCGGTATCAAATCGATTTCTGAAATTGTTAAAAATTTACTAGTCGTTCGTATAAATATTCTGGTGCGCAGTGCCATACGCGTGTTAACAAACAAAACAAGTTTAACAGAACAACACTATGTTGTTGACAGTATATTATAATATTATAATGTCGACGACTACCACACATACTTTTCGTTCGCCACATCGGTTTGACAACTTGCAGTTCGACCATGAACACGACAGCGGCTATTATCACAGCAGCCAAAGCAGCTTTGGGTATGTACACCAGATACGGCGTGAAAAATTGTAAAGCTATTATGACGATTATTCCTGGAAAAAGAAATTAGGTCTTTTCGTTATATTGTTTAGATAGGTAACGGTATGAAATGTAATATTATAAGCGAAAATCGCCTTTAAAGTATATTACGGTGCTATAGTATAGTAACATTTAAAGGACTTTTTGAAACTTTAGATGTTTATCAATAAAAAGTTAGGAATTATATAATTATATTTCTCATATAATCTAACATTTATTATTAGATTATATCATGGTATTCAATGTAGCTAATTCAAGAGATTTTAACATCAAAATTTAAAAAAAGGTTACTAAATAACACATATTATATTAATTTTCTGACGTAAATTAAAAATATTTAAACACAAATTATTTATAATATTATATTAAAATAGGTATTTAGTAAAGGGTTCGTGGTGTTTATCCTATAGAAGTCAGGGTACGATTTTCACCACAACGACTATATGCACAAAGGTAATACCCAAATACAAATCCAATCTTACAGTCAACGAAATAGCAACCGAAAGAGATGTTTTACCTGTGTAAACTCCTCCAAACGTGGTTTTTACTCCACTGGCGTTGTTCACGGCACCCCGCGATAGAGCGCCAGATATGGGCATGGACCCCACAAAAGACGAAATCAAATTGCAAGCGCCCAAGGCAAGCATTTCTTGAGTGGCGTCGACGGTCTTACCATCGGCTAAATAAAACAATGGAACATGTTTTCATGAATTTAGCTAATATATAATTTCACTTGACTGCAGGCGAGCGAGTTCTGACTAGTGAATATGACAATATTATACACTATATTGTAGTATTAAAAACGCTCATATATTATAAGATGACATTGTACACGTCTGCCGCGATAAGAATTACAAAAAAATAAACGCACCTACCTACGTATATTTAAACGTAAAATCAACTCACAGAAAAATTTAGCTAGTGATATGTTTTCTAAAATAGACAGAAGTGGCACTACCAGAATCCCTGAACCTAATTTAGACGCCATCTCTACGAAATTATACGTCTCGTTCCCAACTCGGCTCTCAAACGGCGGTGGCCTGAAGCTCGGGAGACCGGATTCCACGTGACCTGGAAAAAGAACAAAATTGATCGTCTCGTTGAATCGCTTTGCGAGATAATATATATATTTAAAAAAATGGGTGTTGAATTACTCGATAGTTTAAACGGCAAATTTCCATGTTCCTTGTACATATAACCCAGTGCGGCGCAAAAAACCACAACTATAATGTTCCTCGCCGTCGATATGAGCCAAATGATTGATGAAACCGTTCGCTGTCCGGTCGTTTTATCCTTCATGTCCGTAGGGCCGATTTGTATGTCTTTCATTTTCTATGTTTATTATAAAAAATATTTATTACATTCGACAAACCGTGCAGAACGATAATGTAATAGCTATGACTTATGATATACGAGTATTATGTCAGCGATATCAGTATAGATCTTATAAATATATGGATAGGACATAATACGGTTTTATCAATGGTAATAAAGTGATTCAAATTGAGGCCAAATAAGTAAACCTTCTAATTTCTATCTGGCTATATCGAGTATCGATTATCAATATTTATATATTATCATATCATAAAAAATATGTAAGCAAATGTCCTCAAATTCTTATCAGTTCAGGACCGAAAAACCACATTATCCTCAAATGTGAATTTCCTATCCATGTTTAAAGACCTATCTATGGCGATATCGTATTTTCCGGGCTCACCCTCAACAGCAGCAGCACAATCATACACGTAATGCCGAGCGTCCCGTCGCCAACGCTGATCTCTCTGATGTGCATGGCCAATTGGTCCCAGAAGCCTATGAACGAATTCGCTTTTATGTTGATACCGAGCAGGTCTTTCAGTTGAGATGTAGCTATCACGATCGCTGCTGCCGACGTGAAACCAGCCGACACCGGTCCGGATATGAAATCGATAAGGAATCCTATACAACCCACGAAGTTGGTTATATAGCTATATTATATCTGATGTTTATAGACTGTACAAAATATTGGTAAAAGGCTTTGGTCGGGTAAAAAAACACGATCGTCAGGCGTTTAAACCATGTCTGGTTTAATGTTTTGCAAGCCACGTCAATATTATAATAATAAAAAGTATACTGTTGTACACGTCTTGTATAGTTTGTACGGTATATATGAACGCGAAATTACCTAATTGCGCAAAACCCATGATGAGTTGTACGATACCGGTGATAAAACATAACAGGATGGCGAATTCTGGTCCCATATCGTGTATGTTTTCACGGGTCATGATGGCCATGATTGCCGTCGGACCCAACGCCGGGTCTTTACAGCTACCGAAGATCGTGTACACGAAGCACGCCATGAACGATGAGTACAGACCGATCTAAAAATAATCACTCGATCAAAGTCTGCAGTTATATAACAGTACCTATGATAACCATAACTAGATCTAAAAAAATTAATAAATGATATTCATAAGTCATAACCACTAATCTACATATATAATGCCATACCTAAAATTATTGTTAAAATATTGTACTCGCCAGACCCCAATTAGAATTAGAAATATTATGTAATTTTATATTTATATATGATAATATATATTATATATTATAATTATTATAATCAATAACCTTATCAAGGTTACACGTAGGTATACATAATAGGTAAGTATATTATATTGTTCATAATATTATTATAGGTACATATTATAATTATAAGTTTGTGACTTATTTTTTTTTTTTTGTTAATGTGTAATTTTGTGATTAATTTTCGTCGGAAGACCTGACCTCGAACTTGCGACGCAATCACACGATCGTTAAACATTATAAACATTTAGGCATAGACGTAATGTATAAACATCACTTGGTTAGCAGATTAACCACAAAATATGACCGTGACAATATCGAAATTATTTTGAACTCATCGTGAAGATTGTCATTTATTCATTTACGAGCGAAAACCATTGAACAAAACACAATCGAAACATATTATATCGAATGTAATGCATACGATTCTAATAACATTCGTTTGTAATTAAAATTTTAACCGGATGCTAATATTGCGGTGATACTGCAATATTATTGTATACAATGGCACTCGCATTTTATGACGAACGACAAAACGTTTTGTATAAAAGAAGTACGAATATCTTAATAGGTTGATTATTAATTATTATTGCTAACGCTCAACCATACAAATTTAAGTTTTCCGAAAAAAAAATCAAAACTATGATTTATTTCAACATTTCCAAGGAAGTTATGTGCTATTGTATTCTCAGTATATTATACTTGTTCGTGGTGGAGATAAACTTTATTAACTAAAATACTAAATTGTATACTGTCATCATTGATATTATATGGTTACAAATATTAGCAATTAAGCGCGATTTAGAATGAAATATCAAGTAAAAGACAGTACATCATAAATGATCTGCAGTTTCTTTAACTTATAGTTAAACTTGTATATTATAACTTATATAAGTACCTAAGTACCTTATAGGTAATCACAAATCGTTTAATAATATTTTGGCTTCTCCGTAAGAGTTGTATATATTATGTTTGGCGGGATACACAATAAATAATACATAAATACGCAATCATAATAATAAATTATAATTATAAAAAGTTATAATAGTTGTCTATTATAATTATTAATTATTATCTTAAAACATAGTAGAAGGTACCTATTATATACCTATTGAAATACTTACTATTATTGATCAAATTGTGTATTTATATATAATCAACAAAATAAAATTATGTCGAAGTTTGTTGGACCAATCCTGCTCTTTAGAATTAGGAAATGTAAACTATTAGGTTACCTAGTAAATTAGAGTGAATTTGCACTATGGTAAACTACATAAAATATAACACTTATCGGAGAGATTACTTTCCAAAAAGATCTTTAAAATAAAATAATATCAAAAAATGTAATTTAAAAGTTGTCATATAAATTATGCCTGTATGTAAATGTAAATAATTAGTGGAACATTTTTTATGTTTTTGTAATTTTCTGGAAATGGCCTTTGAACGCACCGAATGTCTGCGTGTGTAGGTAAGAACCAAGAAGGAAGAAGAATAATTAAAGACCTGCAGTGTACATAACCTCGCAAAAAAACAGTTTATTTTATGTTGAAAAGAATTTATTATGTAGGAAGTCATACGAGTCTGGATGGTAATAATAATAATATTATGTAAAAAATATCATAATATATTATAATAATACAAGGTACGACGTTACGTGGTAATCGTCCATATCATAGTAATTTCCGATATAGTCCATATTATATGCAGCTGTCTTCAAACCGCCGCACGCACTACCTGTTGGGTGTGTGTTAGAGTGTGAAGAGGGGGATTATCATCGTTATATATAAACACATAAAAACTAACATGATAATAATATTATATAATACGAACGACTTTTCTTTTCACGATTCGCAAAGATTCGTGGACGCGACCGACTTACTTGTGGAGGTAATCCGGCTACGTTGGCGAACGCTATGGCCTGTGGTATAACGGTCAGCCCGACCGTGATGCCTGCCACGAGGTCGGGTATACCATGTTCGCCGACCGTGTACTTGGGCAGCCATTGGAGGATAGGTAGGCGTTTGTACAACACTTTTCTCGTACAGCACCGGTTCACCGAATCGTGGTCGACGGGCACCACCGTATCACCGCTCAAAACTTTACCTGTACGAAAACAAATTTGGGTTTAATAACGCAATAACTGTTTATCTTTTTTCAAGTTCATATACGGACGAAGTTTAGTTTAGTTAAGTTTATTGACAGTTAAGTAACAGTCTAGGTTAAGTGGGCGTCAGTGAATACGAAAATATTGTACAGGTATTGTGTCGGTTGCACGACCCTAAAACCTTTCGCATATTCATCAATACAGATTTTTTATTTTTTATTTTTTTCATATAAATAATTGTTTTCTTTATCTACTTATACCTACCTCTCTTTTAAGCATAGCTTTCTGGAAGGAGGTAGTTAATATTAGAAGGCACTTAAAATAATTGAATGTATGATACTTAAATTTGCGGTTACAGGATAGGTACATTTTATAGCATAGATAAAAATTAATTGTCAGGTATATTCAATTTAGATTAAAGACAATAGTTTGAAAAGTACCTAACATAATATCTAAAAACCAATAAATAACAAAAAGTTTAGGTAGGCACTTAACACATATGACATTAACTAAAAACAAAGAAAATTACCAATATATCGTATGATTTAATACAATATCTAATTTTTACATTTTTTTTTTTTTTGCAATTTTTGATTTAGTTTTACAATAACCTAAGCCTAATTACCACTTATTTTTTATAAATATTAATTTATTGGAGAGTAAAAATTTCGATTTAGATAGCTAGTAATTTGATCAAAGGAAGTTGGAAGTATAAAGTATTATTTTAGTGTCATAAATGTCTTACACTGCATAGGCGTTGATTAGGGGTGCTTGAAAAGCTTAACGCCCCCATAAAAATATTCAAAGCCACCTAATTCCAAATATACGTTATTAATTGACTACTTTTGTGCAGGAAGATTTTAGCCCCATTCAAATTCAATCAAATCTCCACCTAAGCAACAATCCAAATTTTTTAATAATTTTCTTTGTGCTGGATATAGTTATAGTATATCCAAAATATGTCAAAATTACAAGTTTTTAATCTCTTTCGAGATTATTATTATTATAAATTATTAATAATATGATTATCAAATCATGTGTTATTTTTTCCCGCTTTTTATATAATTATATGTACAAATCGCAAAATCAATTTTTTTATTTATACGTCTATGGATGCGACGTATTACTCTCCCATTGATAATATCTACATTTTTAGATAAAAAGTAATTGAACGTGATTCGGTCATTTGATTCGTTCATTATTATACATAGTGATGTAAATTTTCATGAACATTTTTTTTGGTGAAAATTTTCAAAATCTTATAATTTATCATACTAATTTCTTATCAAATAAATCTTTTGATATTATATGTTTGTAGTATATTTAACCTTCATAATTATATTTTAAAATATGTACTTTTATTACCATTTACCTATTTTAATACAGTTTAGGAATTATTCTAATTAAAATAATATAGTAAATTCAAAATACAAATCATTAAATATATATAATATATACCTATATCAATATATAATATTTAACTCGGTAATAAATGTGCATTTTTATCTTTTATTAAAAATGTTGTATTTTTACTACAGTATAAATTATGAGTGTACCTATAATCGTTTTGTTACAATTATTGATTTTTCAATTTTTAACGGAGGTAATTTAATGTTTGAGTCACTTCCTCAATTTCACCCAAATTAAATTTTTTATAATTAAAAGTGTTTTGTTTGATTCTGACGTTATACTTGTTACGGTGTAAATAAAAATGAAACAGTAATTTTATAAAGTATTTTAAAACTTTATTAAAAATTAAAAATTAATTAATTTAAGAAAAGTACAAAAATAAATACATTTTCAAGTTTTCAAAGAAATTTGAAAATGTTCAAGCTTACATCTCTAGTATTACCTAACGAATTATCTAATGATAAATAAATTAATATAATAAAAAAAAAATACAAATACTAATTCTTCCGAAACCCGATATATTATAAAATGCCTAGACGTCGTATCGTTAGTA
>NC_042494.1:97544333-97551810 GCF_005508785.2 Acyrthosiphon pisum | reverse complement strand
TTTTATCTAAAAATTTAGATATTATCAAAGGGAGAGCAATATGTCGCATCCATAGACGTATTAATAAAAAAATTGATTTTGCGATTTATACATATAACTATATAAAAAGCGGGAAAAAATAACACATGAATTGATAATCGTATTATAATAATAATAATCTCGAAAGAGATTAAAAACTTGTAATTTTGACATAACTAGATATCATGATATCGGTGTTTGACTGATTCAAATGATTCGAGTGACCGAAGTACCGATTACCGAACCATCACCTCTACGAATCTCCCATTGACCGCGATGTGACCGAAATATTGAATGAACGAATCAAATGAACGAATCAAATGACCGAATCATTTTACTGATTCGTTCCAAATGATTCGAATCATCCCATCTCTAGGATATTCATATTTTTTACTACTTGCATACCTACATAATCGAAACTATTATAAATATAAGTTTTTCTAAAGCATTTTTAGATTTCATCTACTTCACCCCTCCACACCAACAATATTTAACATTTTTGTGGTATTAAAATAATGTATATAAGACAATTATAATATTATAGTTATATTACCTGAACCAAAAAGTACGATTTTTATAAATTAAATAAAAATAGCCCTGTGGGTTAAAAGTTATTACCTTTTATATTTACAATTATTCATAGTTGTTATAGATTAAACTTCTTGGGGGACAGAGTAGCCAGTGCAGTTTTATATTTTTCATTTTATTATACCTTTATTATTTAATAGTCTATTTAATTTAATATAAAACAAATCCATCTTTATAGTTTTTTGACGAGAAGTGCAATGAAATAATATTTTAAAAGTATTATTCGCTTATTGCACGAATAAAAGTTACCTTTTTTTCCATCGAGCTTAAGCCCGGCCACTATGGCCTATTTTGTTTGTAGTGGGGAGGTACGGTTGGTTGAAAGACGTTTGTATGTGTGGCAAGGATTTGTTGGTGAACACCCCGGGTGGTCACTCATCCGGGAACTAGCAACACTGGCCGATACGCGTACACTCAGAGCGTTTCCGCAGTTGAACGTACGGACCGCGACACACAAACCCACAAAAGTTACTTTTATGTTATTACTTAGCAATATAAGCTGTTTATACTTTTATTTACTAAGGATAAACGCCGTAAGTACATTTTACGGCATTATTGCTTAATAATTATAAATTGTCTAACTAAAGTAAAATGCTATATATAATACAGGGCTATTATTTTCGCTTACGTTCTATGATTAGTGATTACCCAATTAAATCTGGCCATAGTACCTAATACCTATATTATAGTAGTACCTATACTATACTCGGAAAAAAATTATGAAGAAAAGTAAAATGTGTGGTACTTTACGTCTTGTCAACTACGACTTTTAATGTAATCCAATATTATCTATTGTGTCTAATTAACAATAAAAAAATGTCTTAGTTTGTTTCATAAGTATATAGAGAAATCTTTGAGAATAATTATATCTGTAGGTATTATTCTATGATATAATCAGTAAAACACAGGGGCGTGTTATTGTTACTGAAGTTTACTGACTCGTGTTATTAAATATCAATATTGATCAGTCGGTTATAATCACGAACGTAATACTGAAAACAAATCGTAGTTATGAAGAAGGAGAAGAATTTTGTTTTACAATATAATATATTATATATATATATATATATTTATATGTATATACATTTTGCAAGCTTACAAAACCGGTCAAACTTGGGTCATGGTTAATTCCGGTCAAGTATATTATATAGGTACATTATACATAATACACCCGAGTTAGTTATATTAATATCGTTGCAAATTTTAAAAGATGAAATTTAACGAACCATAATACCAACACATCTATATATAAAGTACCTACCATGCTCGTGAGTTTTTTTTATATTTATTTTTACAATGAACATCGCCCTAATGTCCTTGAATAATAATTAGCACGTGTTTGTGTTAACTGGAAATAAGATAACAAAAGATCCACCGTGTGATAAATCATTTTTATCATCTAAAATATATTTTATTTCAATAAAAATTTAACAGTGCCTATAATAAATTGTATTTTTGGTAGAGGAACAATGTTTTACAACTATATAGTAACTATGTAAGATGTGTATTGTTCTAATAACTTATTGAGATTTTAAATATTATAACTTTTGACATAATATTGTCGTTTGTCAACTATATTCCTCCGAGCTAAACGAATAGTAATAATTAGTTTGACAAAATATACTTATTTGAGAACAAAAATGTACGTTATTATATTTATTTAATATATTTAAATCTAAACGTTTAAACTCAAATAAAAAATGAATACTACCAATATTCGAATATATATTTATTTTTTTAGTTAGTGAATGTTTTTTTATGAGAGTAGAGTAGGTATAGTGCACAGTATATAGTCTGGTAAAAGTCTATGGAATAAATTATAATATACAATCTTAGATTAAGTAGCTGATGCAGTTAATCATACTAATTATTTAATTTGAACTAACAACTAGTTATTAAATAGAGTTTACTAAATATTAAAATATGTAATAGCATACAACTTTCTCCATATTTATGGTGGAACGTTTAACTGTATTGGTACTTACGTTGTTTACAGAAGCGTATAACTTTGATCGTGTATTTATTGTTATTAATTTTTTACTGATTTTGAAAAATTTATAGATGTAAAATAATATAATATATTTTTAAAGCTACACACAATATCATCCATAAAATAAATGCGAGTAACACACTCGTTCGACTATAATATTTTTCAGCTACTATAGAAAAGGTTTCATTTGAAGTATTAGTAAAACAATTACAACCGTAATTAAACGACATAATGTAATTGCATTCATAATGAGTTTCTACGACAATAAATGACAGCGACTACTACGAATCCTGTTTGGTCTTGAATAAAATAAAATAAATATAGTACGTCATATACATTTTCCAAGATATTGTGATATTATGCTACATGAATTGATTATACGATAAGTTAATCAGTGATCACCAATTCACCGACCATACTCGACACTATTTTCAAATACTATCATTTTTTATATTATTTAAGGAGGTATAATTTTTAGTATCTAATTTTTTTTCAAATGAGAGTCATTAATGTGTCTAATAAATTGCTTATCTACTTTTTCAAAAATATTGTAGTAGTTTTTGAGTTACCTATATACCAATGATGGATTTTTTAAATACGCTATGATTATTTTTTTTTTACTCACAACTTTCGTAAATACAAATATTTTATAGTTTTTAGTAGGATTTTAAAAACACAATACAAAAATAGTACCTAATAAAAACCCTCAAAATAAATGTATGTACATTTACGAGTAAAATGTAATTTTTTTTTTACCCAATTTTCAAATTTAATTATATTATTATTAATTCAATTATAAACTTATCATTAATCATCAAATATGCTCTATAAAATGTTGAAATTAAGAAATATGCTCTTAAAATTAAAAAAAAATTATTAAATGCCTATGAAAAAAAAAGCTTTATTATAAACGCTTAATATTTGTTTCCCAGTGTCGTGAAAATAATTTTAAACTTACTTAGTAATAAACCTAATAGCCCAAAAAAACATGCAAATACAACAACTTTCAAGCCCCCAAAAAATTCTTTCATATTCGAGACACCATGGGTAAATATTCTCGTAATTATATTATTCAACGTTTTTTGAAAGAATAAGCAAAAATAAATTAATTAACTAGATTAAATTTGATAAATTGTATACATCACGTGTTTAAATTATATTATTCAACGTTTTTTGAAAGAATAAGCAAAAATAAATTATTAACTAGATTAAATTTGATAAATTGTATACATCACGTGTTTAATGCCTATAACTAATTGAACACGATAATAATTATATTATAATATTACGACAGGTTAACAGGAACACATGGCCAAGTGGGTATTTTAGATGACGCATGTGTACAGTATATACACTATACATGTATATCAAAATATATAAAGATTATTACTTACAAGTTGATTGGTTTTAACAGTTTTTTTTTGTTTTGCAAGAAGAAATCGACGTTACCAAGAACTTGCTGGAAGCGGAGGTTTGACAATGTATTATACGCATAAAAACAACTTTAATTAATCATTTACGCAAAATGATATTAGCAACTCTAAAAATCCGGTTATCTTTTAAGTTTATAATTCTTTAGTTTCTCTATTCATCTTAAATCTTAATCATACAACCTATAGAAAAAGTATAATTTAACAAATATATATTTGTATTCATTGGTCTGAATAAATTACTGTCAAGAATCAACTACGAATATTGTGATAAATGAATAACGTAGTCGTTGACTTTTAACGGTACTATATGATGGTAAAATAAAAAAAACTAATCCAGCTCATCTATGATGGCTGTGTTTTTTTTATTTGATAAAGTTCTAAACTTGAGCAGATAATGTAAACTACCATAATAAGACTATACCATATTAAGATGAAATTAATAAGCTTTCTACTTTGGTAATTGGTAGATTAGAATTACATTCAGAAAAACATTTGTAATTGTTTTTTGTATTGTTTGATAAATAGGTACAGTTCGAACGTAGGTAAGTCATAAAACTGATAAAAGTTAAGAGATACATAATTTGAAAATTGAAAATTTAACAGATGAATTTTTGAAAAATCGCTGTTTAAAATCATGTTTTTAACGCGATATTTTATTATTTTATTCAAACTTATATCAATAAACACACACACATTATGGCTATCACTGTAATCTGTAGCCTTGCCCGGATTATTTTAATAACTGTAATCTGAAATACGCAATATTATTTTTCTTACATGTTTTATACCTACAACCTATACGCAAATGTTGTCAGATTAAACACTATAAATTGTATTATTTATAATAATTATAATTAAATACTTTTAAATAATAAACTATTGGTTTGTAATTATGACATAATTGTTTAATAATATGTTAAAAACCATTTTTTTTTTCATTTACTCAAAAACTGAATGAATAATATATTATATTAGTGTTGATAAAACCACCTCTTATATTATATTAGTATATTACATATTATATTTAACCTTCATAATAATTGAACTTAAATAAACATAAAGTAATTGTCAGACGACAGTTAGCCTACAACTACTATATTACTGGCTACTACGAAGAACTTGGGTGCTGATACCCTACCATATAATATAATAACGTACGCATAAAAAATGCAACATTCCAATAAAATATTGATTACAATGTTATAATTCGAAGTATAATACCCTTATCTAAAAAAACCTATTTCATAAACAGTACCTAGACATCAGAAATGAAAGTATAAAAAGATAAACGTTCCTGTAACAATATCAAGTGTAATTAATTTTATCGCATGGATGTTAGGATCAATTTCAATATAATAGTATTATATTATGCAGAATTTAAAATATAAATAATACATGCAGAAGTCTAAAAAAATATAATTTAGTAAATCTTTATTTATCTAAATAAATCTCATATAATATGAAATGTGTCTTAATGTCTAAACTAAAAAATCAGCACACAAATTAATCGTATGATTGTTCAAAACGAAAAAAAAGCAATGTCAATGAAATGTCAAAATTTTTTTGTTCGAGGAGGTCTTATCTTTTAGAGTTACCCATGCTGTCTACGATGTGTTTTTCAGTTTTCAATACCGCAGTAGGTACCTATGACAATATAATATATATTGATGTTAATGTAAGTAGGTAAAAGCCACTAAGACTAGGTATATAATAGGTACGTCCGGTTACTACGTCAGTGGAAGGGGTTAGGTTCCGACTTCTGTCACGATTAACTCGAAACGTGTGCAATGTTCATACATCGTGTATGTTATAGGTACGTGTTTTTTTTAGGCGGGAGGCTACCTACACGCACATGTTATAATTATAATTACCAGAACCGGTAAAAAAATATTGGGGAAACCCGAGAACAACGCGTACTTACATAGAATTACCCAGGAGACGGGAATGTCTTGGTTACACACAAGATTCGGGGAATTTTTAAATGCCTACCTGGCTTATGAATAACTCAGTGGTGTTTGGGGGGGGGGAGGTTTGGTATACAGCGTATAATACCCATTTAGTGAATTAACATATACCTTTTAAAATAGTGCTAATACGCACGTATATGCGCGTATACCTTAACTTTTAAAAAAAAATACACAGCATGTGATTTAAAAATTAAGGCATCTGTATTTATTTATTACCATATTATATTATGGTTTATGACATTTATCTATTATCTATAATATGTTAGAAAAGCGTAATAAATAATTAAAATTGATTATTACCACGAATTGGTTGACCATCGTTCGTGAGCAGCTGAGTAATAAGAATGGCCGCCTTGTTTAATGAAATATAAGTTATAACAAGGGACAGATTATAGAATTAATCGTTAATGTGAAATATTTTTATCTATATCAGAAAAATCGTTTTGTTTTATCACATGATAATTATTAATATTATTTTTTTTTTTTTTTTGGACGTTGGGTGTGCCTGTGTGAGCTTATCATTTTACAAGCTCCAACTTAATTATAATAAATAAATAAAAAGTGGCTCTGCTATACAGTAGGTTACAAGTGGGTGACTTTAATGAATCGTGTTAAATTTGAATTCAATGATATAATTATATTATTATATACGAAAAACAATTCTGAGCGGAGACGGTTGTCAGCCTACGGTATTATATAATATTATAGTTATATTGTTATTATTAATACGGTAGCTGGTTAAGTTGAATTATTATTATTTGTTTATAATCATATTTGTATATAATAGTATACTTTAGAAGTATCAAGTACCCACGAACAATATTTTTAAAATATAACACAAAACTGAAATCGTTCTTCTTCCTTCCGTCCAATTTTGAATATAAAATAACTATAAAAAAACACTGTGTTTTTAAATTTCTAGATTTTTTGATTAGAGAATAACTTACTTACTTACGTGGAGCCTTGTTTTAAATTTTCAATTTTTAGCTATAAAAGTTAAGCATTTTAAAAATGTTTAACTACAAAATCATCTTTAAATTTTCAATGCTATACATTTTGTCAAAATTCGAACTTTAAAATTTAAATACTTGTAAAAAATTGTACCAATGTATTTTTAATGTTTTTCAACTGCTATTGTAACAATAGATCAGGAATCTTGTATGTTGTATTACATTTTCACGCTTTTTGACCCAACAAATAAAAATATATTTACATTTATAGAAAAGAACTAAAAAATGTCCGTAAGCAGCTCAAAACGAGTCAAAATATTTTGAAAATTTGATAAAGCATAGGAATTGATAGAATAAACATATGGTGTAAAATTCAAGTAACTACAGTTATTCATTTTTTAATGACAACAAAATAAGAAAATCGTTACATAAGAAATCGAGTGAATATCTAATCTTGTAAAAATTTGAACTTCAAACACTCGAAAAATGTAATTTAACTTTCCGGTAGACATTTTGTTTTCAGTAAAGGTA
>NC_042494.1:97539880-97544283 GCF_005508785.2 Acyrthosiphon pisum | reverse complement strand
TTTGAACATTTTCGTGGTTTTACGTAATTTGTCAAGATTTGAACTTTAAATGCTATAAATAAAACTGTGACTAAGGATTTTAATATTTTCAAATTTCATTGTAACAATATAGTAGGAGCCTTGTATTTAATTTTCAAGCTTTTTTACCCAACAAATAAAGTTTTATTGACATTCATAGAAAAATAGACTAATAAAATTGGAAACAGAAAATGTTCCAAAACAGTTCAAAACAAATCAAAATATTTTAAAAATTGTATGGTGTATATGAAATTCTAATATAAATATTCAGTAAATATTTCATATATCTACGATTATTTGTATTAGAGTTATACTAAAAACTAAAATCGATTTTCTGTAAAAAATTCCCATTTTTTCATAATTTTTTTTTTTGTTTTTCCTAGCAGCACTTTTCAATACTATACTAGGAATTTTTTGCTTTTGACCCACCTAAGTACCAATTAGATTCACTTTTCCGTCGAACAAAAAACTGAAGTTGAAAATCGAAGGATTATTTCGACTACGTATACACAGACACAAAAAATAAAAATAAAAAAAACACACATCATTGTAAAACAATACATTCATCGCTCAGCTCAGAACCTATAAATTGCACAAAACTGGGTAACTAATAAAATAATGTATTTATGTAAAGTTTGCGACTTTTTGAATTTACCTCGTAAAAGAGTCTTTACGAGCAAAGCGAGCTGCTTTTTGAAGGGTTGAATCTATTAGTTATGCGTTTATAAAACCTATAATATACGTTGCTTTAATGATATAATTTGCTAGAAATGAGCGTTTTCTCTGTAGATTTTTTACAAAATAACCACTGCCTATGACGGTGTTGGGTGTATTATTAATTATGATATTTATGAATAATAATATAATTATTACTGTTTGTCGAGTCATCTAGACGATACTAAAACGTTTTTCACAAATGTTATAACTATTAAAATATACTCAAGAGACAATAAAATCATCGCATTACCAGACACGCTGTTCTTATAATAACCGTAATTAGTTTTACACGTAGAGTTGTTGAAGGTATACCTATTTTAATGTTAATACAATCATAAACTGACAGGTATAATAGATTAATAATATTTAGGTAGGTAATAACTAATAACATTGACATACGAACCTTTGATTTTAAATTGATTTATAAGTTTCTGTATGACAGTACGCAGTTATGATAAAGTTATTCATCATGAAAAATCATCTATATAGTAAGTTCATTTTTGAAGTATAAAATTATAGTAGTTACTAGTTTTATTTCCCATACTCACAAGCTACCTACTAAATCAGAAGTTTTTTGTTCAACGACAAACATTTTTTTGTTTTTCTGAGATTTCCCAGAATATGAAATGATTGTAATCAACTAAAGTACTAGACTACCTACATAATACCTATAATAGTAGACACTTGGTAATTTAACGTTTATATATTATAATTTTATAATGTAGTGCCGGTCACCTGTCTATCTGATTTTTTTATGTATCAAATTAATTTTATATTGTACATAATACGAAAGTAAGAAACACATACATGGTAAGGTAGATATACATTTTGTAGTTCTACATCAGGTCTTAAAATTATCTTCGAATTATCTAGGTAACTATCACCACTAATTAGACGTCGGTAAAGTAATAATAATCATCAACGATTATTCCTTATACAGGGTAATTCACTAAGCATAATCTTCCCCTTTTTTCTTTAATAATGCAGTCATTCAAAATCTGACTTTGCAATTTTTAAAAATACTTTAAAACCATCTTTTTAAATACTTGAAATTGTTTATACTATTTAAGCATTTTCTATGGCGATATAAACTTCTGTTTTTCAAATGAGAACCATACTTTTTTTTTTAAATTATTTATCAGATCATTTTTTACAAAATGTTGATACTTGATACATCCAAATCAAAATTTGAACTATTAGTTTCAGACGTATTAAACTTTATTAAAGTTATAAGGATAATATTCCATGATACTAGTCCGGCTATACGGATACACAAAAACAATTTAAATTGTTGTAGCTGATAGGTAGTAGGTGCCTATATATAATATTTGTTTAGTCATATTCTTATTAGTTATTATTCAGACAACTATTAAACATTTTAAAATGTTAATAGAGTAATATAGTTTACTAATCATTTACTATAGTTTTTAAATCAATTAAAAAGAAAACTATACTATTATTGTATTTCCTTTAAGTTTTCTCGAATCAATTATCTGGTATTTTTCGTATATATTACATAATTATATATTTTATGTTATGTGTATAATGTACCTATATGAGCATAATATCCATAATGCACAATGTTTAATAATTTAGTTTATCTAAATCAAAATAATTTTGATTTAGATACATCAACATTTAATCTGCTGAATAATTAGTTAAAAAGGGTGATCCTCAATTGAAAAACTTAAGTTTGTAGCACCATAAGACCCTTTTTAAAATGACAATAAGTATTAATAGTATTAAAAAATATGGCTTATAAGTAAAATATTTAAGAATTTCAAAATTCATATTTTAAATAACTACCTATACATTATAAAAAAAGGGGAAATCAGTATACTTGGTTAAATTACCCTGTATGGCTTTATAATGCATTTTATGGACAGTAATCAGCAATGATGTTTGATTATTGCAGTGCAGTAATACTCACTAGGAGCTAAAATGTCGTGTTCTCTGGGGTAAGACGATGGGTAACTGGACAAATTATCTGCCGAACTCCATTGAAACGCATCGTTCTTATATCCAGCCAGTGTTTCGGAGTCTGTTTTCACAAACCCTACCAGCTTGACGTTCTTGTAGTAATCATCACCGTTGTCAGTTGACTTGTCACCTTCCATTTTGTAGCTCAAATGGTTGTTAATTTTATTCATATTATCACTGCAGTAAGTCAAGGCGTCGATGGGATTATCCGTTTATAAAGACTGCACGAATACATCGATGTGAATCTATAAGAAAACAAATTAATATAACTTGATTATGTATAATACAGTCAAATTAACTATTTGATGAGTTCTAATGATTAGATAATCTGGCATTCGTAAATTACATAATATATAGGAGGTAGCCAGGTAGGCACTCTGCCAATAAATATAATTAAATATTATAATTTTAATTTTAATTATTTCCAATTGTAATAAAGAATAGGTAATATATGTAATAAAACAACGTATCTCTACATATTAATTCCTGAAATAGCTAGTATATAGCATCTGGAGGACATTTACCAAATACAATTTTCAAAAATTTATTTTTTTATATTAATAAATGAATCATACAATTATTTGTAAACTATTATTTTTCAATTCTGAAAATAACATGACAAAAATAAGCATCATAACAAAATATTTAAACTTTAAATAGAACAAAAATGAAACACACATTAATTTTAGAAAATGTGATTCATAAAACAATTTATCGTTGAGAGTCAAAAAGTAAAATTGTATATTTTCATTTAAAAATGTATGAAGATTTACAGATATATTAATTAATATATTTTTAAATATATAATTTTTAGCTTACAATTTTACAACAATAGTTTATTTTAAATAAATAATTCTAATAAATAATTCTATTATGTCTACATAATATTTTGAATTAATTTCCTCATCGTTCTGAAAACAAATAAATTGCAGAATTTTAAATTGGTAGCACTAAGCATTAAATACTTGATTATATATTTTATGTGTTCATTTAAAATGTCTACTCCATGAAGGACAAGAATTGTATTGTGTGTTCTTAATTTCTTATAAAATACGTTTTTCCTGGTTTGAGTATTTATTCAAATTAACACTATAATTTATGTACCTGTGTACCTACGTAGGATAAGTATTATTAGCTTGATTCCCTATAATCAATTTTCGGATGGGTATTAAAATACTTTTAGTGAAATATATAGACATAAAATAACTTATGAATTATGATCTTTACCATACTAATATTCTTTTAATTAGGATTCAACAAAAGTTATAAACATACCTACTTATGGTTTAGATACATACACATAATAGGTACCTGATGTAATAATAATATAACAATTCAGAAATCATAATAATAGGTAGGTACATAATAATATAATAGTCATTCAATTTCAAAAATTAATTCAGATTTACTGAATATAAAAATTAGCCTAGAAGAAGGTTAGCTTTAGAATAGGTTTTATACTTAAAGTAATTTTTTCACACAATAATAATACAATTTATAACAATTTAATTTGAATACAATTAATATGGAACTTTTAAGTATGTATGTTAACATATTTTAGATTCTGAGTGGATAACGATGAATGTATTGATTTTACAATGATGTGTGTTTTTTTTTTTAAATTTTTTTTTTTGTGTCTGTCATCACCTTTTAGGACAGTAAAAGTGCTTGGATTTCTTCAACAGTAC
>NC_042494.1:97526687-97539329 GCF_005508785.2 Acyrthosiphon pisum | reverse complement strand
AAAAATTTTTATTTTTAGAACTAAGATTTTAAAATGTGATATAAGATTCCGTTATAGGATAATCTACCTTTATCAAAAAAAAAAATGTCTATAAGAAAGTCAAATTAAATTTTTATGAGCGTTTGAAATTCATATTTTTACAACATTTGATATTTGCTCGATTTCTCATGAGACGATTTTCTTATTTTGTTGTAATTAAAAAACGAATGACTGTAGAAACTTGAAAATTTCACTGAATGTTTATATTAGCATTTATATATACGATACAATTTTGAAAATAATTTGACTCTTTTTGAGCTGTTAACGGACATTGTAAGTTTTCAATTTTTTTAGTTTTTTTTTCTATAAATATCAATAAAGTTTTATCTATTGGGCCAAAAAGTGTAAATAATTAATACAAAGCTCCTGATACATTGTTACAATAGCAGTTGAAAAATATTAAAAATACATAGGCACAATTTTTTTTTATAAGCATTTGAAGTTAAAATGTTGACAAAATTTATCAAATTTAAAATTGAATAATTATTTTGTAGTTAAACAAGGATTTCGTTTAAATATTTAATTCTGTTGCCAAAAATTCTAAGAAATACATAAGCACAGTTTATTTTTATAGTCATTTTAATTTCCAATTTAGACAAAATTACATATTAAAAAACCTGGAATAACTATTTTAGTTATTTTGTTGTGATTGTAATGATTGAATAATATTATTTGTGGGTACTTGAAACTTCTAAAGTATACTATTATATATCTATGATAGTACCACGGTTTGTTGTTGATGTATAACGCGTTACCTGATTGATATTGTGATATGATTAATTTGGAATTTTTTTTTTAATACTATAGATAAGTATGCCTATAATAGATATGTCTAATACCTAGACTGACAAACCGTCTCCACTCAGAATCGTTTTTCTTATTCAGTGATATTATATCATTGAATTCAAATTTAATACTATCCATTATACAGTGACCCACTTGTAACCTACTGTACAGCAGAACGACATAAACTTACCCACCGTTTTTTGTAATTATATTGTTAGAATTTATGAATTATAAAATCCAACACCTCCAAATATAACAACATTTTCAGAATTTTAAATATTGTACATAGTATGGAAACAATATTAACTGGTAATATAAGCCATATAGGAAATATCAATTAGGTATTGACTATTGACTATTGAGTAAATCACATTCAACCGGTATATTGTATAATATAAATTTAATTATTTTTATCATCGCGAATTCACAGCATCTTTATCATAAATTAATTAATAAAATACTATTAGAATATTAGATGATAAAATTTGAATTTTTGTATTTCCAGATGAACGTGCATAATATATTTTTTTACATATTATTATTATTATTATTTTTATTAATCTTAACCATTCCAAAATGATTGAACACCGTAAACTGTAATTCGTAGAAAACGACAGTCCTTGAATAAAAAACATGAAATAAAATATTAGTAATTTTTTATAATATAGGTAATATTATATTTTATTATGCTGTTCGACTACTTTTTTTATTGCACGAAAATTATACTAATATGAATAATAGACTGTAGTTAGGTGCCTATACACATATAATTTATTCTAGGATGTACCTAACATAGCACATACACATTATATTATATTAAGTCATACTTTATATCGTATGTACAATAAAGTTGATAGTAACTCACCATTATTAAACACATTTTTAAATCTTTAGTAGCTAGTAATTAATCGAAACAATGATTTAAATTAGAGTAAATTAAATTAAAACTTTTAGAGATGAAAATTGAATTGATAAATATTTTAGTCTATTATAATGATAAAAACACGAATTGACATTTCACCTGAAAAATTTCTATTATAAACCTGTTATTAACAATATTCCTTATTTGACATTAAAGATAATTGGTTTAGTTACGAAATAGTAAGGAAAATATATTAATATTATAATATATTTCATTAATATACCTACACAGTTAGATACTTAAAAATATATAAATTAATATCTATTAATAATTTATAGTTGAAATAAAATATAACATCTGAATGTAGATGCTTAAATTAGTTAACTCTAAATTATTAACCTAACAATGATAATTCAATTAACATCATATAAAAATATAAAATACATCATTTATTGCAGTTAAATAAAAGAAAAATTATTATAATTTGTAGATAGATATATTATATGCATTTTAACATTTATTGAACCAAATAGATGTCATGCACTCATGCCTAATGTTTTATCCATGATATAATATATCCAATAGGTATCTATAATGCAATATAAATAAAAACGCAAATAAACTAGTTGAATTAACCGCAATTAGATGGAAAACGAGGTTGAATAAATGCATTTTCAATACATATAGAGCGTGATAAATAATATGAACCTAAGTGTACATAATGATAATAATATTTTTTGTACATCCATTTAATGCAGGTTCAAAATAATTGTTTTCTACGCCTAGGGGCTAATATTGATACCTAATCACTAACCAGCCTATCATTTTGTATCGTTTTATAAATATTTACATTTGTGTAACGGTAATAAATAATAAGTATACAAGATGTATCAATAAAACCCAAATTTAATTGGTATAACCTAGGTTTTACCAACTACTACTGGGTATTGGACGAATTTTGGACATTCACCAGCTGGCCTTGGTGGCTTAGTGAGTCCAAGTGTGCGTTCAAAATTACCCCAAATGATACAATAAACCAAACATTTACAAAGTATTGAAATGAAAAATAAATAGAAGATCTTATTATAATGTGCACTTATGACCTACCTTCAATTTAAATCATTAATTATTTATTTTATTGTTAATTTAATATATTTACCTAAATTAATAACTTTAATTTATTACATTTTAATTAGGTATAATCATTTAATACCTATCATTAAAAATAAGTACAAATATTAAGTACCTATAACCAACAGCTGAAATACCTTATGACAAAAATTACATTGAAAAACGGCAAAAAAAAATATTAAATTAACTTTTCAGAAACTATCAAAATCCTTTGTCCACTTATAATCTATTATTTCAAACATGATCCGAAATAAAAAAAACCGGCCAAGTGCGAGTCGAACTCTCGCACGAAGGGTTCCGTACCATCATCAGCTATAAACATGTCGGCAACACTGCTTATATTATATATTCTAGGATTTTTAGTATTTGCTGTTATAGCGGCAATAGAAATACATAATCTGTGAAAATGTCAACTTTCTAACTTTCATGGTTCATGAGATACAGCCTGGTGACAGACGGACGGACAGCGGAGCCTTAGTAGTAGGGTCCCGTTTTACCGTACGGAACCCTAAAAATAATATTTTGAATAGGTTAATGTTCATTAGGTATTTAAAATAAATTGTAAGATTATGTAATATTTTATTTAAACATTTAAGTAATAAAGTATATTATAATAATTACTTATTTGTATTTTGTTTAATATTATCCATAATGCAGCATTTTTTAAATACCTAATAACATTTATTATGCATAACAAATTAAGCTATCTTTAATCAATGCTAATTATGTATCTAATAATAATAATCATAATATGTGTCTATGTAGGTTATAAAATATGTTATAATATAGTATCATCTCGTATGAAGATCTCAGAAAGGCGTTTTATATAGGCAAAGTACGTGCAAGTAATTAGTAAATACTAAATTGAGATTTCAAAGAGCTGCGCGAAAACAATATCACGGTTTTTAAAAATTAGGTAAATTTCAAAAATATTAAGTTAACTACTTTAAACAGTTTAAGCAGTTTAAAAATTATTGTCACACAATTTTTTTTGTGGAGTTTGAAGTTTGAATACTTAGTTCATTTTGAAATGACTTCATGATAATTCATAACTTAACACGTCATTCAAAACACATATTTTATGTGCCGTTCAACACTCTGTACCTTGCCAGAAAAATTGTATCTTTCTACAACAGTAGCATACACATACCTACAGTTCTAAATGCACTCATTATTTTACAATATTTTGTGAAATAACTATAAAAATATTGGGTATGCGTGTTTGCATAATATGCCAATTATATTAAAAAAAACAGATTGCATAGTTTACATGTTTTTATTCAATCAATGTTGACAAAAATAATTCTGTTAATATTTTTGAAGAAATATTTTTTTTGTTAATCAAAAACACTAGGCACCGGTGTGACAAATGACAACCGATACTAAAAAAATACTTGTTTCAGCAGCCATAAGTAACTATAAAAGAATAATATAACTTACTTCGACGAGCTCAAAATTAATATTGGACAATATAGGGACATTTTCACTAAACTACTGAAAATTGCACATTATTTTCGACCCTAAATATTTAATACGCACTCCAATCCTAAAACTATCGAAGTGCCGTCCGTGGTTAATTAAGAAAAAAACATTATTTATAAATAAAAACAATCCGTGCGATGAAACCTACTCAACCGGGAACTTATTAAGGCATAGTCGGATATCGATAAATTTTTGCACCTACGTCATGTAATTTAAAATTTTTAAGTCCATTTTAATAACGTCCTACGAATACATTTTGAAAACCGTATTATGTATTTAGCGCAATACATAATATTATAAACATCACTGAACGGCGGCAGATTTTTTCGCAATACAACTGTCGACGATAACAACAAATTAACACATTCCGAACGATGTCTGTACGATGAGAAAACTATTGAACAATTTTCAAACAAAAAACGAATTAACTTTCGAAATACTTTTTCTATCAATAACCGTGAATACGAGTCCATTTACAGAGTTGGGGTTTCCAACAGCGCGACTGTTTACGTATATTGTTCAGTGACAATAAAGAGTCAGCAACAGTACAAAAAAAGTACAATATTATTATTGAGGCGTTGGGTTTAATTTGTTCAACTCTATCGTATCGCATTCGAATGTGGCACAATGTGATGAATTCGCCGTTTTATAACTAAATCGTATTAATAGCATTGTCAGTAATTTAAAATTAAAATTTAATTTATATAGCTATAAAAAAATATAGGTAAGTATTTTCGCAGTCACAATTTAAATTATTATAGTAATTATTTAACTCACCATTTAAGTACTGGAAACGCGCACTCGATTTGAATGTAATATTACGGCTGATTAAAAACACTATTTATTTGATAAAATTACGGATCTTTCGAGTCTATTATTAGAGGATCATTTAGCAGGCAGATCACTACAGTCGTGTAGTAGGTACTGTGCCCAGCGCGAGTAAACACTGATATTCAGGTTCAGGTAGCGTGTAGGTACACAACCGGTACGCAGATAGGTACGCAAAAACGAGTTGACATGGAATGGTTATCCGTGGAGGGGTGGACTTAGGGGACAGAGGGGGAAACTGAAGGTCAAGGGACCGCGTAGTATCACTTTGATGACCGAGTCATCAATGGTCGTTATGGTGTATAAGACGTTTGGATTATTTTTGTTTTTTTTTTTTACAATATATTGTACCTACCTATGAAGTCATTACTATTTCTTTCATTGTTACATGCACGCCCAGATAAAAATTATAAATAATTGTGTTACAATCGTAGTGACGAAAAAAATACTAACAAAACCGAATACCATAGCAAGGTTAACACTACTAGACCTAGACAATGATAAAGGTTCAAGTTCAAAGCATGTATTACCGAGTTCATATTTTTTTTTTCTAATAAAACAAAACTTTTTAGGTTTAGAATCAATATTATTATACATATAATATATATATATATATTGAAAATCTTGACAAGACAATAATAATAATTACTACAATATGAAATATATCAAGTAGTTTTCGATTCGTTTTTATACAATTTGTAATTATTCTATATTTTACATAATACGTAGTACAAAATTATAACTAAAATTTTTAAAAAAAAATGTGTATAATTCTCGGTTTACATTTTTTATGATACTTAATTTTAAATTACAATTTAGTTTCATAAAATTATGTATTTAAATATTAAATGTTAAAATATGAATGCGAAATTACACACACACCGTATTTTAAAATAGAAAACAGAATTCATCTCAGAAGTTAGAATCATTTTTGATTTTTCTAATAAGATAATAATATTATATTATTCTTTTTTTTTAAACAATCAGGTATATCCCCACCTATAAGGCGGTTTATTTAAAATAAACTTTAAATAATAATTTTTATTTCCCCAGACAACTAAAACGGTAGTTTTTCATTCCTAATGTATGCATAATTATTATTTTTAAACGGCCGATTTTTGTTACAGTAAAAAGTGCATATTTTACGTTTTTGTTATTTAAGCTTTTATTATATTATGAGACCGTGTGTGTAATATTTATATTTATAAAATACACAAAATGCCAAGCCCTGTATATTGCTATTATGAAATCATAATACATAAATCAAAATAATGTAATTTATGTAACTTTCCTTACTTTATGTACATTCTATGTAATTAGGCACGTCCCGTATTTCAATTAATAAATAAATAAATAAATAATACAATAAAATCACCGAACTGTATGATAGGTAATATGCCAAACACGATAATCAATATATTTATATACAGATAGGTTGTATTGTTGTATAGGTACCTGTATTATAGCGAAGATCAATAGGTACCTAAAACCTTAATACACTAGGTATTATTAACTATTAGGTACATTAATTAAAAATTGCTTCCTATAACTGTACAATATAAAAATACGTTTTATTTGTGAGGTACCTATATAATAACTATTAATTGTACATAATATAATATAATATATGTATAATGAAGATGTCCTAATTGACTAATCAACGTAGGTATATACAGAATCATGATAGTTAGAGACATGATATTTTCATGGTACCTACTTGGTACCACAATGAAGGGGTGCACTTAATAAGGTTTTTAAAATTCGTATTTTAATTAATATGAGCTCACACAGGGATTTTGTTTTAGCAAACGGAAATTGTTTTTTTTTGTATAAAGAGTGATTCACCCAGCATACATTCATACCCTTTTTTCTTAAATAATTCAATTATAAAAAACGGATTTTTACGTTTTTTTAATATACTTAAAGGTACAATACTTTCAAATGTTTGAGCATTTTTCTGCTACACCACTAATTTTAAATTAGATACATTAACATTTTCAAAAAAAATCATCCACTAAATAATTTAAAATAGAAAAGGGGGATTCTCTTTTGTAAAACAGAGCCTAGTGTCACCACAGACACACCTTAAATAGTACTAATAATTCAAGAATTTGAATAAATTCATTATTTAATGGAAAAAAATGGGGGTGAGCATGCTCGGTGAATCACCCCGTATATATATGTGTGATTTTTGTATGTGGTTGCTATTGATTAAAGTAAATAGATAAATAAACAAACAGCCAGGGGTAATATTATAGTACCTAATACTTGCATTCATAAATTGTGAATACCTAGTGAATACTTTCATTAAAAAAGTATTATAATAAGTGTATCACTGTTTATAAATACTCTGTTTTTGTCAAACTTTTGTCTAACCTTATTCTACAATTTAAACTAATATTAGCTCAAATACTACTTATACACTTTGCAATTAACCCCGTCATGCATAACTTTTTATTTTTTTTGAAAAAAAAGGTACCATTGTAAAAAAACCTCAGGATAATGGGAAAAATATTCAAGATAAACTTCATCTAAAAGTGGACTTAAGTTAAATTTGTGCCAAATATGGAACGACGTTCACAAATAATTGAACATCTGTACCATATACGGCCACCATGCATTAAATAGTACAATTTTTATTTATGTAATTTGGGGAACCTGCACCAAAAATCTAGTACCTTATAGTTAATAATTATTATTGTGTTACAATAAATTGTTTATTTTTCAATTTTTGATTAAACAAGAACGAAGCGTGTGTTTTCATTTTTAAGTTCAAACTGAAAGAATAATATGGTTAAATAACATTTTATATAAAATTAAACATTTTAAAAATTGTAGGTACCTATCTATCTATAAATAGCATAATATGACGTTTAATCTCATTAGCTTGATTGAGATTTCTAATTGTTTTTTAATAATATGGTAAATTATGTTGTATTTAAAATTAATATACAAATATGCCATAATATACGTTTGCGTATTTAAATTCAGTCGATATTATTCGGATTTGCTCTCCTATGTGTTTTCTTCATAATACTATAGGTTATACCTCACTTCAAAATGAAGTCCGCAATAGGCAATAACTTCTATTATCGTAAGCTTATATATATAAATTTACTGACATGATTCTAATCGCTTAGATACAATATAATATACGCCACTGCATGTGTAAATAAATTTAACGTTTTAATGTCATAAATCATACAAGTGCGTGTCTTGTTCTGGAGCTATCTATATGGAAAATCTTTACAATTATTTCCGACGTTAGGCTAGTAGGTATTTTAAGCAGTTTTAGTAAGGCATTCGAATAGAAAATATATTCTTATACTTTCAATACTTTTATTTTATTCGAAATTCTAATACTATTTTAAATATTTTTCATAAGGAGTATTCAAATACGTATTTTGAATACATTTTTTCTATTTTAAAAATACTTTTCCAATACGGAAAAATAATTTTGATTTTATGATAAAACAAAATTTTTTAATTTATTTATTTATATAATATTAGTAATTTAGTCAACAACATAATTATTTATTGTAGATACAATAAATACATATATATATATATAATATTCATTTCTATATTTAATATGTTTATGCATTCACCAATATAAACGATAAATAGTATACAACCGACCCAAAACTAACATAAATTAGCGAGAAAAAATATTTTCAAACAGTATTTGAATATAATATGTATTTGGAATATATTTTTTAAAAAGTATTCCCATTAAAAAATAAAAATATTCTTTACAAGACCGAATAATATATGTTATTATCTTATGTAGTTATTTGTGATACATAACCATGGTTTATAAGGTATATGTATCTTATATCTACTAAACATATTCTATTATATATCCACAGATCGTATTCATAAGTCACAACACCGCATTTCATATTGCCATATTGGGTTTTCATTTGCTGTAGTTGTGATTTGAGATTTGAATAAATTTACCTCAAGATTGTTGTTCAGGTAAAATAATACAAATTGTACCCATACCTAATGTAGTATTGTAGATCCATGGATTGGATTACGGATAAATTGTATAGGTAACCGGTATTATTGTTATGAGTATTTTTTTCCAGTTATCAGCTATAAGCAATTTTTTTAAATGATTATTCAAGAATTTACGTACCTAAAAATAGTTTGATAACTTAAACAAAATATACAACAAATTCATCCAGATATGTGTGTGTGTGTGTGTGTGTGTGTGTGTGTGTGTGTGTGTGTGTGTGGCATATATAACACTCTGTATGTACGTGAAAGAAGATTATATCTGTATTGGCATGGAAATGTTCAAGGTTACTTCATGCAATCATGCTGAACATTAAACTGAATCAACCAAGGACCAAAAATTAAAAAAGGAAAAAAAGTATTAATATGCCATATCAAATTAAGTTAATTTCTTTGACAATTTGAAGACATCAGTATTTGGAATTTTTCCATTGCAGTGTACTAATGTAGTGATATTATTTAAATTATATGAACTCGGAACTACAGATTATATTATAATATATAAACATTAAACTACGCAGGTATGCATATAGGTAATAAATAAGGTTTATTTAAATTGCTGTACCTACATAAAACTATTTTTGGAGGACTGCGATAAAATCTTTATTCTATTATTATAATCTATAAATCCTTCCTTCCCACCACCAGAGGATGTCTTTAACAAATACCTACCACAATATACTCATATTCATATAACTGTAATATTTATTAATGTGGTATTAGACAAAAATAGAATTTTATGGGCAATAAAAAATTAAAATATGATTATATTTTATTATTATAATCTATTGATATTATACTCGTATTATTATTGTATTTCTATTATGGTAAGACGTATAGTACGATGTCGATGTTCGAATTTCTACTCTAATATTATTTTGTATACAATACTGAATATATTGCTAAATAAAATCAAAGCTTTGGCATTAACTACCTAGTTGGTTAATTTTCTATTAAAAAAATCATGTACATATTATATAAAACTATTGTTAAAACTGATGTATTAATATTATTTGTTGTTTAATTACACTCTAAGGTCTGTAAAATGATTTTAAATAAAAATAAACTAATAAATATTCCTAGTTTTAATAATTTATTTAGTTGAAACTCTTAAACCACTCTAAGGGCCCGTATTACAATAGTTGAAATCCGGTTAAGCCTCCAATTTCGGCCGGTAAAATCAGTGGTTCAAGCGTAACCGAGGTTTAAACTATGATTGTAAAACGGGCACTAAGCGTTGTTCAATAAAAACAACAAAATGTTTAGCAATTTGAAAGTCCACAATCACAATGTGTGACCCAGGCGGCCAGGCATAGATGCAATTTGGGGAGGAGGGGATAGGTTAATATTTATATAATAGATAATTATATAAATATGTATATTTTTATAATTTTATATTTTAATTTTTAAGTTTATATTAGCATCTGCACGTGAGATGTACAACAAACCAAGTAACATGGTTGCGAATCGTTTTATCCTGAATATCGTTATATAAATCGTTATTTGCATCGTAATTACACTGTAACTGATACCATATAATGTGGATAATTAGGTAGTCCTTAATTGTTCCTTGGTTATAATATTAATATGTATCTGATTGTATCATAATAATATGTACAAAACCGTAAGTTGTTAAATATGAAGTTTTGAATGAGTCAGTGTGTTTATGGTCGTGGGAGGGGGAGGGGATGTGTGTAAGTTGCTCATCATTTAATACATGGCCAAAAAATTAACTGAAAAAATAGTTTCATCACAGGTAGTTTTTTCATTAAAATGAAATAAAATGGCACCCTTGGACCAGATGGTAATTTTTAAAAAAATAATTAACTTCTTTTTAACTGAGTTAAATTTGAGTATTTTTTCATTACTCAAAATTAAATATATTGTCTTGCTAACTATTAACTTGTCTGACTTAATTTATGAACGTTGACAAGACTTAACTAACTCAAATCAATCGTTTTAATTAACTCACCCACCTCTGAATACAATTAATAATTATGTAATAATGTAATAATTATTAGGTATTATGTAATACCTACAACAAACCAAGTTGTTGACATAATAATATGCAAATATGCAAAAGACAATAGTACCTAAGCCATAGTAGCCACCTAGATATAGTTGTTATTTTTTAGACATGCCAAATGCAACAAATATTTCGTATAATAAAATACAAACTATCAAAATACAATGACAATGGTTGAAAAAAACAATTAATGAAAAATATATTAGATAAAAACTCACTATAAATACTCCGCATACCCGATATTTAAATTCTAATGTGCACCAGGCTGCCATGTATCAATCTGAAGTCTAAACAGTTGAAAAATTGACGTAAGAGTGTAGGCTATATCCAGCTACGGTGCAACAACAATTTGGCGTTTTACTATATATTAAACATGTGCAGTTCTTACCTTAGAATGTTTATAGACCCCACTCCCGCTTAAAATTTTCACATTTCTTACATTTTTAAGCGTGTGTGTTATTTATTCTAATTTTCGACTATTCGTTTTTAACACCTAACCTCCTGCAGTAGCAAGTCAATTTATTCTCATGTTTATAATTGTCGATCACGTTTGACGCGTGATGTCAATGAAATCGAATAATCGTACGAAATACACACATTTCGCGTATAAATTCTAAAGACTCAACGTACATTTGATAATTTTCTCAAAAATATAATAATAAAAAATACCTATTAGATATATTTCCCAATACATTTTTAAAAACATCACGTATCTTTTGAAATTATCATATAATTTGTTTCTATGAATTGTAGTGAAATCTGTATAAAGCATGGCCAAAGATAAACAAAAATAAAAACTTCGTCAACGCAGAGATTAAGTACCTACGTTATTAGTATTTCTTAAGAATATATTATAATCATACACCTATATCTATAAATAGCTAATTACTCAGTATAGACTATAGATGTTATTACTATTACATTATTTATTATTATTTTTTAAATTTTAGTTACATTTGTAATGTAATGATAAAAAAAAACAAGTTAGGAAAGCTCACTGTGCGAGCGTGCAAATTTCCTTTTGGCTGTTTCTAAACGTATTTTAATACAACTTAATTAATAATTATAATTCCATATACAATTCAATTTATGTACAGTAAATACTAACAATAAATAAATACCTGAATATCAACAATTGATACTATGTATAATGCATCTACTGGTAACTAATACGGTCGGACGGACACAACGGGGATATGAGATGTTCTATACATATCTTTAGAAACCTTAAGCTATGGAAACTATTTTATTTAATTTTTACTGTTTTTCCCAATAACTAAATACTAGGAATTTTAAATTTTAAATTTTAACCTAGGTATCTAAAGTACCAACTAAATTTTCTCTCCCGCTGGAAAAGAACCAAAATATTGTTTCAACTACTTAACTAAATTGTATATAGTATATATATTTTTCAGACACCAAAAATGTATAAAACGTTTGGGTACATCGTACATCATATTAGTAAAAA
>NC_042494.1:97524231-97526637 GCF_005508785.2 Acyrthosiphon pisum | reverse complement strand
ATAAACAAACAAAAAAATAATTAAAATAAACATTTCATCATTGTAAATGAATACATTCATTGCTCATAATCTAAAATGTTTAAAAACTATTAACCAAATATTGTATTTTTTTACTAATATGATGTACGATGTACCCAAACGTTTTATACATTTTTGGTGTCTGAAAAAAAATGTACTTGT
The DNA here is from genome assembly GCF_005508785.2 of Acyrthosiphon pisum. Classification (NCBI taxonomy): domain Eukaryota; kingdom Metazoa; phylum Arthropoda; class Insecta; order Hemiptera; family Aphididae; genus Acyrthosiphon; species Acyrthosiphon pisum. The sequence goes on along the minus strand of NC_042494.1, from coordinate 97,526,457 downwards.
ACCTAAACGTGTTTACTCTATTCTCAGACAAAAACATTGTAATTTAGGTACGGCCATATAATACAGTATGTATTTTTCCTATTATTCTTAACATCGCGATGATCGTAACACGTTTGAGTACAGACTACGACAAAACAGACAGTGCAGTTTTGAAAGGCTATGGAAAAAAAAAATGACGCAACTTACAGAAATAAGGTTTATTTTATTTTAGATATATTATATACTTGGTACATCATGCTGTTTTATGCATTAAGTCCTGAAAATTATATCTGAAATATGATATTCCTCAACAGCAATACATTGTAAAAGGCGATTTCAGGAGTTTTGAGCCATATTTTGACCCATCTCGATGGGTATATGGGCGATTTCCTCCCGAATTCAATATTTGAGTTCTTCTAAGGTGTGAGGCCTATTTTTAAAAACATTTTCCTTCAAAGTGACGTGGCGCGCAGAGAACATTTGTCGCAGTCGAAGACTTTGTTCTCCGGATATAACCATGGTATAACGACTGAAAACGGTAAGACCCGCCCAACACAATGAGACCCACCCCAGGTTCCCTATTCCAAACACACGGAAGTACCAGCCTTTAAAGAAAAAATAAGGATTAGCATGCTTGTTGATCACCCTGTATATTCTAAATTTGTATACACTTCTGAAATAATCGGCATTTAAAAATTAATAACAAAGTAACGAAATTCATCTTACCATACATATTTTATTTTTAGATGAAGTTTAAATCAGTGAAATATGGACAATAATAAGAAATACCAACCAAAACTTCAAATAGGCAGTTGGTTTTTTATACCTAGTACAAGTGTATAACAAACAAAATCCAGAAGGTGATGGATTGATTTTATTTGAAGTATTATCAACCCATTCGTAATGAATGTATGACCGGACTTTTTAAGCCAAGTTACCAATTTCACAATCATATAATTACACCATTTTTAAATAGAATAATATTCGTGTAACTGTGTTTATGTATTGTTATCTTATAGAAAATTAGATACATCATACATACCACTGATATACAAATAAAAATACACAAAGAAATATGCTTTGCAAACATACAGAAATTCCGTGCAAATGATAAAAGTTGGTTTTGAATTTGCCATTTTTAGAGTTGTTCAAATCAGTTTTACACAAGTACATTTTAATACGATTATTTTATTTTATTTATTTAATATAAATATTAAAATATAATATAATATAATGTATACTTATTATACATAATACTTTAATTTTAAATACATCATACATGCTATACTCATTAATAAATATTTTTATATATTTAATATTTATACATTCATATACTATTATAATTGCACGGACATTTTTGAGTTGCAACTTGCAATATGCCAATAGCAGTAATTGTCTTGTTTAAATAATTAGTGTTCTAAAGACAATTATAAAAATAGCATTAATTTAATACAGTGAGTAAAAGTAAATGATTTTTCTAAATAAATTGGAGTATGTAATAATAAAAATATTATTATGAGTAATGGTTTTTTCAAGTAGTTATTTATTATTATTAAATAAATATTTAAGATAAGTAATTATATATATACTTAACATTATATTGTACTACTAGTTACTACTATACTACTATATTATATATATATTATACATAATATGTTACATTTTTTGCTCTTGCAGTACCTATCAAAATTCAAATTTGATGTTTATGATTTTAAAAATAAATATAATTTATAATTTATTGAATATTATAATAAAATGTCATCATTGTTCAAACTTATAGGCTAAAAAATTTAAAATACTAACTATACCTATATAGATAAATATAGTAAATATAATTATATATATAGTATATATTATTTTAACAAAAGTAAGTACCTATAAACTAACATTGGTTTTTACATAACATAATATCAATGCTGAACAACGCTCATTTATTATTTTAAATTCTGAGTGAAACGATGAATGTATTGATTTTACAATGGTGTGTATTTTTTTTTGTGTCTGTCATCACCTTTTAGGATAGTAAAAGGGATTGAATTTTCTTCAACAGTATCTTTCCTGATAAGATAGTGAATCTAGTTGGTACTTTGGGGGGTCAAAAGTGAAGTAGTTTCCAGTAGTTTTCAAAAGCGCCGTGAAAAACAAATGAAAAATTAAGGAAAAACGGGAATTTTTACGCAAAATCTGTTTTCGAGAAAATCGATTTTGGTTTTTGGTACAACTCTAAAACAAAATAACCGTAGGTTC
>NC_042494.1:97520931-97524181 GCF_005508785.2 Acyrthosiphon pisum | reverse complement strand
ATTAATATTATCCGTTGTAGTAAACTCGTAATGTGTAGTTCTCAATCAAACCAATTTTTTTTGTTTTACGTTATTCAAATAATTCATTAAGTGTATATTAAAATCATGTTTATTATTAGTTATAAGTTATTATTAGATCTCAGAAGTTGACCTTAAAAACATTGAAAAATTCTCGACACAATTTTAAAGTATAAATAGGTACTAAGATAAATAATACTTTTTCTAATTAATTTTAATGCATTTAATTGTATAATAAAAATATTAACATAAAATATTAAAATATGACAGACGTAAAACAATTTCTATACCATTTTTATGGAAAAAGTAAATTAATATTTATTTGTGGTGAATAGTTTTAAATTTAATTAGAATTATTTTAATTTTAAGTTATTTTAATAGTAAAATTTAACATAAATCAAAATGAAAAAAAATGGAATTTGACCTTAAATTACAAAAATTTTCAAAAACTATAAAATAAAAATTAGTTATTTATAGATTTGTATGTTATTAAAATACATTTTTATCTAGAAAGCATCTTCTAAGACGTTTTAACCACGTGAATACGATATAGGTAGGCACGTCCAAATTATACTCATGTTGGAACGAGAAAAGCTCAAGCTATAATTTCACAATACTCTTCTGCCATACTCTTTTCCATTGGTTATCATTTGCACATCACTATTGTTAATTTTGACCTTTTTTTTTGTTGGCATCGTCTGATTTTTGGGTTATACATCGTTTGCACATCGATCGTTTAAAAGGTCGTATATCATTTGCACATCAATATTATTTATAAGAATAGAACTAAAAAAAGGTGCATATTCAAAAGCGCAAGTTGTTTTCAAAATATCTAATGATATACTGGTATCTATCATTTACAACGGGCTCCTAAATATGTATGGAATGTATCGATGTTAATTGTCAAATGTTAATTGTTATACATTTCTGACAAACTATCCATTGCGGTAAATCTTTGTAAGCAACTTCCAGCTGCAACCCTACTCCACGACACAGAGTAAAAAAAAATATATTAGTAGTTTTTACTAAAATAATTATAAGACATTGTTCCATTAAAAATAAGAAAATTATTTTAAATTTGTTTAGTGTAATATTAGATAGATTCAATAGATGACAATAATTGATAACGCACCACATAATGCCTATAGTGACTGTTAAAACAAAATAATAAAACGTGGGTACTTATAGGTGATGGGAGTCGGTGTTTATTTTTTTTTTTTCTAGAAATTACTCAAATGGGCTGTGAACTGCAGCAGTAATATAATATATCAATTGAAAAATTTAATATCTCAAGTACCTAGTAATTAGTATATATGTGTATAGGTAGAGTATTCCAGAAGAATAATTTGGATAAAAGAAATAAATTATAATAAATCAATACTCATAAATTATAATTAAATTAAATTATTCTCACAAAGCTGTGTGCTCCTGTGCTAAGTACAAAAAACCCTACAACAAACTGTGTGCTAGTATAATATATCCGACTGTGTGACCAACACTAGGTATAAATGTAAAATGTATTTACAGAACACTACAGGTAGTACTTACTAATGCTGTAATGCATAAACAGTAGATAAGCAGATACATAAAAAAATTGACGGCGTATACGACAAACAAAAAGCTAAACAAGACATGACAATAAAACTAAAAAATTACTCTATATTATATTTAGGTAATCTATGTAAACAAGATAGCATATTTATTGGGTACAATGTAACGATCGTCAATTAATATTATATATTATTATAATTATTATTAATTATTAGTATTTTTTTTTTTTATATTCGTTCAGTATTAAATTAAGCTAAAAAAGTGAGTAATAAACTCTTAACTCGTCTCCGAACTTTGTGGTCGTTGTACGCTCCATTCGACCGTTGGTTAACAATAGATTTTCATATGTAATTTTTTTTTCACAACTATTATATACTGTGATAGGTATTATTATAAGGTACTTATAAGAAAAAAATATTTAGCTCTTGTAAATTAAACCTATATCAGTTATTTCAATTAAAAGTATTAATGCGTATTTTATTAAACTTTAGAGGACCATATAGTGGCATAGTTAATAAACTAACGAACCAAAATTGATGATTTGACTATCAAAATTTTCAGAAAAAAAAATCTTTACCAGAAGCCATTAAAAAATATAGTAGTTACTATTGAAAAAATAAAGTTGATTTTGCTATTGGAACATCTGCATGTTTAAAAATTTTGAATTTGTTATAAAAAAATTGCCTGTTAAAAATAAAAAACACGTCTTTTTTCGTTATTCGAAATTCTGTCATCGATCCATAATTATTAAAAAAAACCCGCGTACAATTACATAATATACCCCTGTACATGATATTCAATAAGTATAATGATAATCTGTTTCTAGTTTTTTGTGTTAACATCAAAGATATTATGTCCGAAATTAAGAAATGGAAAATCATAAAATGTATCATTGTAATAATTGTGTTTTTATTATATTTTTCAATGAAGGGTGAAGCGAAACATAAAAATATAGAAAGAATATTTTTAAATAAGTCAGGTTATATACTGGTAATACAGCTAACCTGTTCTATAGTCCACGTCATAAAAACTGTCCCTTCCCATGAGTACCGCGACCCGTACTGCTTATCAACGCGTTAGAGACATGAGCACAAACCTATTCCGTTTATCGCGGCACAATGCGCACATTTTTTTTAAAGTTTTGCCCATTATATAATATTTGGTTTGAATAAATTTATAAAATACTTTTAAGTATTTTCAGTAAATTAATTAATTAATAATAAATAAACTTCATTGCATTATAAACCACTGAGACGAAACAGCCACTAGGTTGTGGCAGTCAAGGGACAGTTTTCATGTCACGAACTATAGTAGGTGTATTATAATAATATTATACCGTTTTATAAAACTACATTTTCACATGAGCCCACTATAAATTTGAGTTGCAATATTCCAAACTCGTCCAAACTTAAAAGGCTTATAAATAAAACAATTATAATATTCAATTTTTTATGGAATCGTTTGAGAAAAGTATATTATGTAACAGGTACATTGTACTTATTTTTTTTTTTTTTTAATTAAACTGCAACAACAAAGGTTATTGGCATTAAAACAATAAAACATTAATATTTTTTAACAAAAGTGTGAGACATTAGTAATGATATGTACATAGTAATAAGATATGAAAATTGCAATAACAATAGATAGATACAAAGATAGATATATAAATGGATACATAATA
>NC_042494.1:97498766-97507814 GCF_005508785.2 Acyrthosiphon pisum | reverse complement strand
AGTATCTTTTATGATAGGAAAGTGAACATAGATGGTACTTTGAAGGGTCAAAAATACAAATCTTCCAGTAGTTTTCAAAAACGACGTGAAAAACAAAAGAAAAATTAAGGAAAAACGAGAATTTTTGCGCAAAATTGGGTTTTGGTGTAACTCTAAAACAATTAATGACCATAGGTATATGAAATTTGACTGAATGTTCATATTTGCATTTTCTATACACCATAATATTTTCCAAATATTTTGACTAATTTTGAGCTGCTTACGAACATTTTCAATTTCCATTTTTTTATTTTTTTTATATGAATATCAATAACATTTTATTTATTGTTGAAAAAGCTGGATAATTTAAAAGAAGACTTCCTAGTATGTTTTTTCAACGACAGATGAAAAAAATTAAAAATCCATAGTCACAATTTTTTTTTATAAGCACCTAAAGTTCAAATATTGACAAAATACGTAAAAATGACGAAAATTTGCAAATTATTTTGAGTTAGAAATTCATATAAAATTTTCTTTTTAAATCTACGATTTGAAAATGTAATATAAGATTCCTAATAAGTTTGTCTACCTTTATAAAAAAAAAAATGTCTACAAGAAAGTCAAATAAAATTTTTATGAGCGTTTGAAATTCATATTTTTACAACATTTTATATTCACTCGATTTCTCATGTAACGATTTTCTTATTTTGTTGTAATTAAAAAACGAATGACTGTAAATACTTGAAAATTTCACTGAGTGTTTATATTGGCATTTTCTATACACGATAAAATTTTGAAAATATTTTGACTCTTTCTGAACTGTCATTTTTCAATTTTTTTAGTTTTTTTTTTCTATAAATATCAATACAATTTTATTTGTTGGGTAAAAAAGCGTGAAAATTTAATGTAAGTCTCCTGATATATTGTTAAAATAGCAGTTGAAAAATATTAAAAATACATAGCCATAGTTTTTTTTAATAAGCATTTAAAATTTGAATTTCGACAAAATTTATCAAATTTAAAATTTAATAATTATTTTGTAGTTAAAAATGTATAAAATGTTCAACTTTTATATCTAAGGATTGAAAATTTAAAACAAGGTTCCACGTAAATAGGTAAATATATAAATTACTTTATTCACAATAATATCATCAAATATACTTAGTAATATCATAGGCTGACTGACCGTTTTCGCTCAGAATCGTTTTTCTTATATAATAATATTTTATCATTGAATTCAAATTTAACACCATCTATTACAGTGACCTACTTGTAAGCTACTGAGCAGCAGAGCGACATCCACTTACTTACCTTTTTTTTAAATTTACATTTTAAACTAAAAAAAAACACTAACTTTTAACTTCTACTCTAACTTATGTTACTATTTTCACCAAACTAACTTTTAACTATAACTAAGTTAGACATTTTTTTATTTCAGTAACTATAACTTATATTCTAATCTAGTTAGTTTTTATATTAAAGTAACCAATTTGAAAAAAGTGACTAACTTGCCCAGCTTTGTTTATGTACTGTGTTTGGGTAACCCAAAAATGGATGTTAAATTGTCTTTATCGGGTTGTCGAGTATTCTACCGATCTATCATAAGTAAAATATTTTTGTGTTTATTGGCTACTTGGGTGTCGTCACATTCACTTGTCACTTAGCTATCTACTCGACTCCATTGCACGGCGTGACCCATTTTATAAATTTATGCTGTATACCTATGCAAGTTTAATATGGTTTTAGATTTCAAATAACACATTATATATAATATATATTTATTAAAACTATAATATAGAATAATATAGAATAATATAGAATAATACTAAATTATAATAAAATGTATACATTTGTTTAAATATTGATTACAATCTGGTTAATTCACATAAAATTAACAGAGCATCGTTACCTAATAATAACATAACAATATTTTGAATAATTTAATCATTTTTTTTTCCGTAGGTGGTGGAAAAGTCATTGATGCATCACAAGAGATGATAGCGTTGGGATTCTGTAATATTTTCAGCTCGTTTATGGGATCTATGCCCGTTGCGGGTAGTATGACCAGGTCTGCTCTTAACCATACAACCGGTGTCCGTACAACGTTCAGCTCAATATTTACAAGTAAAAGGCCAAACATTGAATCGCAAGTTGTACACACTAGTAACGTTTTAAAAATCAATTTTTAGCTATATTGGGCATGTTGTCGCTGTTGTTTTTGACACCACTTCTATATTACATACCCAAGTCTAGTTTGTCCGCTGTACTCATATGTGCGGTGACTTCAATGTTTCGATACGACATGATGATTTCGTTGTGGAAAACCAATAGTAAGTAACCGTTCATTTTTAATGTGATCTACAACCTTACAATTAACTTCTCTATAATTAATGTGAGTTATATATCTACACGTGTGTCACAGTTTGTAGAAGTAATCACCTTATAAGACGTATAATTATTTAACATATTATTAAAATAAATATCTTATAAAATATGGTAAAATGTTTTAATTTCCCGAACATTCAATCTTGTTTTTATATTTTAGCTTTAAACAATTTTAATGCATTCTGAAGTTTTTTTATTGATTAAAAAATAAGTAACATCCAACTGTTTTAGTATTTTATATATTATACAAGACTAAAACCAAAATCACTATACCGTGTGGTACTATCGAGTTCATAGCTTAAAATACAATATTCAACTCAAAGGTAACTACGTGTTACCTATCTACATTTTGTAACCTGTGTATTGACCTTATACGATGTTTAACATTTTTTTTTTTATTATTATTATTAAACAGACTTTTCGCGTGCATCTGTTTCAATATTTATATAAATGTAATATAACTGGTAGAATATGTTGTCAATTTTTTAAACATTCAATCTTGATTTTATACTTTAGCTATAAATAAAAACCATTTAATATCTCTTAAATTAAATCTTTAATATCTATTTAATAATTTATATCTCATACATATAGAAATTCTAACGTTTTTATTGGTTTAAAAAAATTAAGAAACATCCAATACTATCTTAATACTTAATTAATCAAGACCAAAACCCATGTATCATATCGTGTTTAAAATTGAACATACAGTTTAACTTGTAAGCTAATAAGTTTACTTTTATATGAGTTATTACGAGGGCATGACATTCGTGGCACTTATACCAATTAGAGTTTAAAGATCTATTGACAATTGTCTTTATGACTTTATGATATATTTTTGTATACCGAAATAATCACAGCAATTTCTGTTTTCATATATCACTAGCTGCTATATTATTAGTATAACATTTTACTAAAAGTACATCATGAAATGATCTCAAAAATATACTCATCTTAAAATTCGATAATAGGTCTTTGAACTCTAGTGTCCCGCTTTCCCACCATAGATGTCTCAATTTAGACTTGGTGGATCCACATTGCTCATAAATATATGACCAACTGGATATTATTCACGTCCTCCAAGTTTTAAAATTATATCTCTCTCTATTTCCATAATTCCATGTCACCGTGATATTACCATATTAATTATTGTTAAGATAATACTTTATTATTAATTTTATCTTTTGCACATATGTTATATTATATTGCTGTAACATTGATATAGTGTACGCCGAAACATAATACCAGGCCCGTCGCTTGGCCACAAGCAAGTCATTCGTTGATTTAGGGTGACATACAATTTTAAAGAAATTGAAGGCGGCAAAATTAAATAAATATCGATAAAGATGAGCGGCGGAATCTTCGCTTTAGAGCGGAAAATACCTAACGACGGGCCTGCCTCATACGGTATATCGTTATGGGACCTTTTTATCAGGCGAGCCTATAACCTTTTTCAACTTGCGGGCTACATTTGAAACTCATATTTATACTGCAAGCCGTACCTATATACCTGTTCATTTTGATAAAATATACACCATTAATACACTTAAAAATTGTAAGGTATTTTGTAATTTTTAAAAGTTTATTGATAACACATTTTTTTTTAATTATAATTTTTATATTTATCTATACCTAAAAAAAACTTTAATTTTATAAAATAGTCACGGGCTCACGGGTTGGACACGCCCGTTTTATATACTATCCGATGTCCGTTTATATTAACAAAATATGTATACGAACCAATATTGAATATAGTTTAAATCGGAACAATTTTAACGGTGCCTACAATCGTTAAGATCACAATAATTATATTATATCTAATACTTATAAGAAATTGGGTTCTATTATACAGGGCGTGATCTAATACCGTTCACCACCGCGTTCGTATCGTGTTTGATATTCGACGTCGAGATGGGACTTCTGTTCGGCATCTGTGTCGACTTACTCTGCGTACTATATCGTAGCGCCAGACCGTCGATTTCCATCGAAAAAGAAACTGTGAGTAAACACAAAACATTAATATTTTTCGTTTCCACTGCAAATCGTTTTAGATTTTATCAACCCTTCTACGCGTGAAGTTATTATTATTATTATTATTATTATTATTATTATTTATTTCTATTTGAATTTTGTATGCAAGTGATTCGCTAAAAATAGTAAAAATAAATCCTAGTCCTATACTCGAACAGTAAAACCTAAGATTTTAGTTTGTTGCATATTTGCTACAGCATGCATTTACAAAACAAACTTTTGTTAAGTTTACAAATACAATAAATTAGTCTTTGGTAATTTTGTAAATTATATAGGCACCAATTTTTTATCAACTAACATAACAATAAAAATATAATATCAAGTATCATAAATGATAAATCACAATATTACTATTATTTTAGTATAGGCATCACTTATTTGAATTTTTAGATAAATACTTAATAATTCTTCCAATATTTTTAATACAAATTACTAAAATTTAAAATATTATGTTATTAAAATTAAAAAAACCCGAACAAATTATAATATTTGAAATAGAACCAATTTTTATTTTTAACCTCTTTTTTATACAGGAACAATTTTGTGTTCTGCAAGATTTTGTGGGGCCCTGGGAAAATAACATTTTTGGGCCCTAACTTAAGGCCCCTAACTTACAAGACGGGGACCTGGGTATAAATGCCTAGTCTGTCCTCCTAGCGTCACCAACTTCTACATAATAATAATCAGAATTTCCTGATCGTTATGATGAAACTCAGTTACAACATATTATTATCACATACATTCTATACCTACTGAATTCGAACGACAAACTAATTCTTTTTAGAACTCGGGTTACGTGAAATGGGTGGTCAGGCCCAGCAGCGGTCTACTTTTCCCAGCGGTGGACTTTATGCGACAGCGGATCATTGCCGAGATGTCATCTTCGGAACGTCCGAACAAACCGAATCTCATAATTGTGGATTGCGTGCATTTCGACAAGACCGACTTCACAGCTGCTCAAGTAAGTGTACTCGTGCTCTAGAATTTGTATAATATAATTTCAATACAACAGTTGTAATATTAGTGTTTCCCAAATCACTTATTATGACTAGTGACTACCCTTCGTCTAGCGGTCGACACTTAAAAAAACTTTTATTGTTTGTTATGTACTGTAATATTTCAGGTTCTAGTCTAACAATATATATTTATATTATATAGTTGAATCTTTTATTCTTGTTATCTGCTAGTGACACGTCATAAAAAATTAACTAATTTGGTCATTATGTTTTATGTAAGAGCGTCGTATTTTAATCTATTGTTTATTTTTTTCAGGGAATAAAATCGTTGATAAATGAACTGAAATCCGAGTCATGTCAACTCGAACTGATGAACGCCAAGGAATGTGTAGCAGCTATACTAGAGGCCACACTGAACGTTAAAATCTTGTCTATGGTTCCGCTTCAAGATTCTATTAAGAAATTTAATTTTAGTATGTGCATTGTATATTTATAGCTTTACAATATATTCAAGTCTTAGTAAAATTAACCTTTTCATGGAAACCGAGTTTTAAAATTGCTAAAATATGAAAAAATCCATCAAGTACCCACTCGCTTTTTCATGAAATTAACGCTCAAATTTTACATCGTATATTATTTTGGCAATTTCGCCATCCATGTTTCGTTATATAGTTTATTATTTTTCATTAAATCGCTGTAATTTTATCTTACAAGAACATCTTTATATACCCATTATGTTGGTTTATAATATCTATATATCCACAGGTCTATAGATTAAAAAAAAATACAACATTACTATTTTATTACCATATAATTATTTTTACAAAACAATCTTTATACAGCAATTTATTAAGTATCTATCATTATTACAGATGAAGTTATCACATTTTAACATTTATTCAAAAATTATTATTACTTACATAGTTACATGCCTTAATTGTAATTGGTATTGAGTTTATTTTCTGTCTGTCATAGTATTGGAGCAACACATACACATTTCTTTTAATCTTTAACTTTGATCAAATTTTATCAAACGCTTGTAAATAAAACATTGTGACTATGATTTTGAATTTTTGTGAAAAAGCCGAATTAATGTATGTAGGTACATAAAATAATTATATAATAAAAAGTTAATAGCTACATAATAAACAAACGATCACCATTGATATAGTGACAAAGGGCGTGGACACGTTCTTCGTGTACCGAATTCTTTATTATTTTATGGTACCCAATAGTTTTATTCTGATCCATTGGCAAAGTATTCAGACGCTGTCTTTTTAACTAGGTACCTACTTGTTTTTTTCTTCAACTCGTGTTCGACCTAAATACAAACAGTGAAATCTTTATTTTCACTTGATAGCAAGTTATTTCCATATTTAAATATAAATGTGTTTTTAATTAAATGTTTTTACCATTACAGTTCAACCTGATCTCAATGGAGTTGAATCAATGACATTACACGAGATTAAAATGAAAAATATTTGTGAACGCAAAGCGTGATTGTTACTTACTATTATGTAATTTTACTTTTGTATACTATATAACTATTTATAAATTTGTAAATTATTATATAATTTTTACTATTTTATTGTTAACTATATATTTATATACTAATAAATATATATAAATAATGTATATTGTTATAAGATATTGTGAAAAACTAATAAATGTTTTATTATTCTTTTACTGTATAATGGATGGTATTAATTTTGAATTAAATGATATGATATCATTGTATAAGAAAAACGATTCTGAATGGAGACGGTATGTCAGTCTCCTATAAGACATAGTATATACTTATCTATGGTAATAAAAAAAAATTGACCTATAATAGGTAGGTACCTATAATAAATTCCAAATTAATCATATCACAATATCCATTAGGTACTTATAACGCGTTATACATCAACAACTAACCGTGATACTATCGTAAATATATAAAAGTATACTTTAGAAGTTTCGAGTACCCACGAATAATATTATACAATCATAACAAAATAATTAAAATAGTTATTCTAGGTTTTTTAATATGTAATTTCGTCTTAATTTTAAATTAAAATGACTATAAAAATAAACTGTGCTTATGTATTTTTTAGATTTATTGGTAGCAGAATTAACTACTTACATGAAATCTTGTTTTAAATAGTCAAGCCTTAAATATAAAAGTTGAACATTTTATAAATTTTTAACTACAAAATAATTATGCAATTTTAAATTTAATAAATTTTGTCAAAATTCGATCTTTAAATGCTTATAAAAAAAAATTGTGCCTGTGTATTTTTAATATTTTTCAACTGCTGTTGTAACAATATATCAGAAGCCTTGTATTAATTTTTTACACATTTTATCCCAACAGATAAAACTTTATTGATATTTATAGAAAAAATACTAAAAAAATTGAAAACTGACAATCTTAGTAAAAAGCTCAAAAAGAGTCAAATTATTTTCAAAATTTTATCGTATACAGAAAATGCTGATATAAACATTCAGTTAAATTTTCAAGTATCTACAATCATTCGTTTTTTAATTACAACAAAATAAGAAAATCGTTACATGAGAAATCGAGTGAATATCAAATGTTGTAAAAATATGAATTTCAAACGCTCATAAAAATTTAATTTGACTTGCTAGTAGTCATTTTTTTTTTAAAAAAAAAGGTAGACAAAGTTATGAAGTATCTTGTATTACATTTTCAAATCTTAGAACCAACAAATAAAATTTTATTGATATTTATAGAAAAAAAAAATAAAAAAAATGGAAACTGAAAATGTCCGTAAAGAGCTCAAAATAAATCAAAATATTTGAAAAATGTTATGGTGTATAGAAAATGCTAATATAAACTTTCAGTCAAAATGTTGTGTACCTACGGTCATTTGATTTAGAGTTGTACTAAAAACCAAAATCAATTTTCTCGAAAACAGATTTTGCGTAAAAATTCCCGTTTTTCCTTAATTTTTCATTTGCTTTTCACGGCGCTTTTGAAAACTGCTGGAAAATTTTCACTTTTGACCCCCCAAAGTACCAACTAGATTCACTTTCTTATCAGGAAAAATACTGTTGAAGAAAATTCAAGAACTTTTACTGTCCTAAAAGGTGATGACAGACACAAAAAAAAATTAAAAAATTAATTAAAAAATTAAAAAAAAAACACACATCATTGTAAAATCAATACATTCATCGGTCCACTCAGAATCTAAAATAAAATTTTTGAAATAAATTTAAAATTCAGTAATATTAAAAATGTTTATAGTTGGTAGAGAGATCGCTTTTAGATCTGAGATCTATGAATGTCAATAAAACATTATTTGTTGAGTAAAAATACTTGAAAATTTAATATAAGGCTCCTACTATATTATTACAATGACATTTATAAAATATATAAAATTCTTAGTCACAGTTTTTTTTATTAGCATTTAAAGTTCAAAAATTGACAAAATATGTAAAAATCACGAAAATTAGCAGATTATTTTGAGTTAATAATTCGTTAAATTTTTTCTTTTTAGAACTAAGATTTTAAAATGTAATACAAGATTCTTTATAGGATAATCTACCTTTATCAAAAAAAAATGTCTATAAGAGACTCAAATTAAATTTTTATGAGCGTTTGAAATTCATATTTTTACAACATTTGATATTCACTCGATTTCTCAGGTAACGATTTTCTTATTTTGTTGTAATTAAAAAACGAATGACTGTA
>NC_042494.1:97498485-97498666 GCF_005508785.2 Acyrthosiphon pisum | reverse complement strand
AAAATCGAAGAATTATTTCGACTATAGTATAATTAATATACTTATCGTTTATACACATAAAAATTTAAAAAATTTAAATTAAAAGTTAAAAAAAACATAATTGTAAAATCAATACATTCATCGTTCCATTCAGAATCTAAAAATGTTTTTTAAATGTAATGTATTACATAAATCTTAAGTA
>NC_042494.1:97443918-97498385 GCF_005508785.2 Acyrthosiphon pisum | reverse complement strand
ATTAGGTAGGTAATAAACTTGAATATTGGTGATAAATAATTTTGATAATATCTGATCTTATAATTTCTTGGGATATCAGTAAGTAGAATATGGAAAGTTTAACAAAACAAGAAATTGAAAAATTCAATAAATGAAAAAAAATTTACAAAAATAACTAGTTACTCATTATTTTTAACGAGTTAGATTAGATTATTTTACACATTAAATTTAACTAGTTAAGTTACAAAGTTAATATATATGAATTAAAACTAACTGGTTAGTGCCCAGCTTTGCATATAATATTAGGTACTATTGATATTGAAAGTCTGATTAACTTACTGAATGCTTTAGCGACCGACACTGTGCTCAAAATTGACACCAACGGCACAACTATCGCTCCAGGCCATAACCTGGACAGTCCTTCGAAAAAGGTAAACTTCTCGTCTTCGTCTTCGTAGTCCAAAAACGGAAGCCTAAATTGTGGTATGCCACTAGCTATGGTACCTAAATATGACAAACGGTGTAAGGTAATATAAATGCGTATTTTATTTATAATTTAAAATAAATTGCTGTTTATACATTATATTTAGTACCTGTCAATACTAATGGTGACTGGCCTTGTCTGATTGAAAAATATGCGATTATCGACGATACGATGACCACGAGAACATTGCTTCCGGTGGTCAATAAAAACAATATTACCGAATAAGATTTTGCTTTTATTCCTTTAGCATTGACTTTTATGGATTTTAAGCTCTGCAAACGAGGCGCCATGTTTAAACTGACGTTCGGTTTACACTATTTATATTAAGTACACTCACCTTCAATCCTATCAGCACGAAAATACATAATAGTCCCATAGCGGTGTCTGCTAATCGAAAATGTTCAATGTGTTCAACAAACTTTATCCACATTTCCATGCAGTTTTTTGCGTCATAAGAAATGCCGAACAATCCTCTTAATTGTGAGGAAGCCATAATAATAGCCGCGGCTGATGTAAATCCGCCTGTCACCGGCATCGATACGAATTCCACGACGAATCCTACACAGGGCAAGTAGAAAAAAAAACCAATTCAGATATTATTTAGTTTAGCGTGAATCGAAGTCACGTCGGACTTTATAAGTTTGGTAAATAAAACAACCATCCATACTAGATTTTTAACCAATGAAAGGGCTACATGAAACTTTTACGAATATACTGCTTCAACTTTCAAAAAAAAAAGTATATATTTATGATATTTGTTTTGTATTACACCATCGTTATATCTTCGTGGAATAGTATTCATTGCATATTTTACTACTGTTGTTTGTATAGCACTTTTATATAATTATTGCGATTA
Source organism: Acyrthosiphon pisum (assembly GCF_005508785.2). NCBI lineage: Eukaryota > Metazoa > Arthropoda > Insecta > Hemiptera > Aphididae > Acyrthosiphon > Acyrthosiphon pisum. The sequence goes on along the minus strand of NC_042494.1, from coordinate 97,497,066 downwards.
TTTTTATATAATTTTGCTTCTTCTGTGAATTAAGAGTTTTACTTTTATATAGTGTTTATTCAGTCTACATTAATTCTACATGTCAAAATGTCAAACACTATGTAACAAAATGTTTTATACGATTCCTTTTACAGAGTTGGTATGAATAAACCATTGTTCTATTCTGCGTTAGTGTATAACTTTAAAGTTTAAACTACCCGTGTCCTTATAATATTATGTACCTGTTTTGGACATTAAGAAAATTACTACTATATAGGTACGCGTCGTATGTAATGTACTCTATAGAAACTTATTCTCTAATCAGTCTTTAAAGGACTTGCATTTGAGCATATTTGAGGTGGCATAACGACAACGACCCCCCACGGTATTCTTTTAAACAATATTATTTACATTGATACAAATATATTAAAAACATTTTTTTTTTTTTTTTTTTGATGATATTAATTATTCTTAATAAACACACCGTTAAATGAAATGGAAATAAATCGGGGTTGGATCGAATTTTATCTGATAACAAACTTGTTGTACCTAAGCGGAAAAGTCCACATATGAGCTCGACAATTCCAGACACAAAACAGAGAATTACCGCTGTAGTTGGTAACGCTGGATTGACGTAGTTGAAAGTGAGGAACGCAACAACGGACGCAGGGCCAATAGTAATTTGACGTACTGATCCAAATATTATGTACATCACGCTACCGAAGCATGCAGCATACAGTCCAAACTAATAAAACAATTAATAATGATCAACAAATCGCAATTAGAAAATATGTTAATATATTAGGTAGGTATACCTATCCTCAAGTAGTTATCAAAATATGTATTTAGACATTATTTTGCCAAATTTTAAAATAGCTAAAATACGGCGATAATTTTAATAATGTGTAGAGGTCGGAATAATATTCTCTTCAAAATCGTAGCTATACAAAAATAATCAAATATCCTTATTCTCTTAAGGCAGAAGATACCTGATTACCTACCTACCTATAAGAAGACTTTGTATTAGGAATGTGCTGAACTAGGAATATTGGAAAAACCGAATACCGAATATTTTGTTTTCTACACCTAAAAATACCGAATGTTATATAAATTAATATTATTCGGGATCCGGCACAGAATATTCGGCGTTATTCGGTAGGTACAGAATATTCGGAGTTATTCGGTGCAGAATATTAAAAAGAATATTGATATCAAACACAGTAACTAGTAACATAACTACATAGTACATATGTATAAGCTATAAAGTTTATTATGTAAAAAAAGCAATTTTTCTGCATTTCTGGGTAATAATCTGTTTCTTTTGTCTTCATAGATGGTACCAGCTTCAGAAAATTATATTATATTTTAGATTATATTATTTAATTTAAAAATTTAAATATCAAGTACTTAAATTGTATTCTTGACCGAATATTAATAAAATACGCCGAATAGCCGAATATAAATTAATCCCAAAATATTGACCGAATAGGCCGGATACCGAATAACTACCGAATATTTGGTCCTTCCCTACTTTGTATAGGCAAATAATATACGCGCGAGAACTATAGGTCACCAATAGAATTTTTTTTTTTCAAAATATTGCATGTACATTTTTTAATTACATTTTTCCTTACACCTGTTGATTTTTTTAAACCTGGTGCTTATACCTTAAGTTTCATAACAATTGACTACGGCAGTTTTATGACATTATTATGATGATAAATGATAGTAAAGTGACTTAACGTTAATCGACAATACATACACTGTATTATAGTACCTACGGTTATAAACTTATATGAACAGTGATCAAGATTCATTTGTTTTGTGTATTTTTGTGGGGTAAGGGGGATTTGTTTACGTAAATATCAAATATTTATCAAACTATGGATAAACCTCAAACACAAAAAAAAAGTTCAAATTCTTCAAAACCTGAGTTTTGCGTACAACTCCTTGCAGCTCCTCTTTATTTTTCAAACGAAACACGCTCCATTATATGAATATTACCTCACCCGACACCCGACGGCCGACACTGACTAAAAACAGATTAATTAAAGGGCGATATATAAGAGATTCAGAAACCGACTCTACAATTATTTAAATCCTATGATCATGGACTTAGCATCCAAAAACCTCACAACGCCGTATGAAAATTAATTGGTTTTAATGCCAAAGTAATAATCAACTCATTGTGTTTATTTTATTTAATTTTATATTGTATTAAATAAAGTCTCGGTGAATATGGCCATTGGCTGTTATTATGTTTATATAATCCTATAAAGTAAGAGGTAGTAGTTATAAGATAAATATTCAATACCTATATATTGGTGTAATCACATAAGTATTGTTATAATTAGAGTTTGATGTTTTTCTATTGGTCTAAAATTAAGCTAGATAACCAAAAATGTGTTTCATGCTACAGTAGAGTGATTTCATACCTTCAATGGTTCTACAAAAAATTAAAATAGATGAAAATTTAATATTTTGTTTAATCATGTTTTTATAAGTTATTATTAAGACAATTATTACAAACCGTAAAATTTTATAATATATTAATATAGTTTCCCTAGTAAATTTTTTATATACATTTAAAAAAGCAAAGACCAAACAATAAATATTATCCTTCTAGGTTTATAGAATCTTTATCCAACTTTTTTCGTAAATATATATTAATAAATATTACATAATAATATTATTTATTATGTTATGTGCATTAGAAATGTAACTATTAAGGTACCCAGGAACACACTATTAACGCGCGGCGTCTTAACACTTGATACTTGATATAGATAATGTTTAGTAACTGGGACACTATTCTAGTTCAAATTCTGATTTAGGTAGCTATATTATATATCATTATTAAAAAAAAAAAGAAAATCAATTGCTAAATAATTTATAGTAAGAAACGGTGGGGGGGGGGTTATCGATTGAAAAACAGAAGTTTGTATTGGCTGCACAGTGCACAGGACATGCCTAATTTTTAAACGGTACAAAATTACTCGATCATAAAATAATTACGGTCTTAAGGGGATTCCACCCGGTGATTTTCTGTTTTAGACTAACACACGCGCGACATAGTATAAATTGTAGACGTGTTTTTTGCCAAACATACCAATTTATGTAATTATAAGGGATGATCATTCTGAAAACAGATTTGAATTCGTCATCAAGTCTACTTGAAATCAATTTTCCTAAATTTTTGATATTATGCCCCAAAATCCTAAGAACGTCATATCAAAAGAGAGTATTTAAAAATTGTCGTGATTCAATTTTTGGAGAAGGTATACCTTTATAAAATCAAAAAATCGAAAATGTAGGAAAGTTGATTTCAAGTAGACATGACGAAAAATTCAAATCTGTTTTTAGAATTCTTATCACTTCATAAGATAAATTGGTATGTTTGGCAAAGAACTCATCTAAAATCCTATGTCGTGCAAACAGAAAATCACGGTATCGAATCCCCTTAATTTGTACCATTTAAACATTTTTTGGGTTTTTGATAGTTAGAAAAAAAGAATGAGAGGTGGTGAGCACGGACGGTGAATCATCCTGCAATGTATGTACACAGTTACACGCGTCATGTTCACGCGATAAGCGCACTTACGAGTGGGTCCAGTCCCGCCAGCGACGCGTATGCTATAGATTGAGGCATCAGCGTGAGCGCTACAGTGATACCCGACACGGCGTCGTACAGCAAGTCCGACTTCTTGTACTTTGGCATCCATGTCAGTATCGGCAAATATCCGACCAATATGTCATGGAGACGGTCGCCACAAGACCCCGTGTGCACCATAATGATGGCGTGTTATGTCCTCAGCGTGGCGATTCACTGCTTGTCGATCATCAATCGATCGCTGTACCTACGTTCGCTGGTGGTGCGGTGCAGTTACAGCTGCACCCAGATCTCAGGGCTGTAACACTATATGGATGAGACACGTGATTGGTGTAAACAGTCGGCTGTAACAGAAAATAAATACGACGTTGAAACAATGTAGACATAGGTACACGAACAGAGTGGGCAGTCCGGCGGTTAAGTGCACGCACATTTCAGTCGTATATAATATATACCTAATATATATTATATGTATTATGTAACCACAACACATTTCAAATATATTTTTGCTACACCCACGTGCGTTGTACCCGTCTTACAAAATGTATAACATGAAAAATTATAATTCTGAGTTATCTATTTAACTCGGGCATGTTATTAATATAAGAGCTAATTGACCTATTATCAAATTTAGAAGTAAGAGTATATTATCTAGTGAACGTCGTAGGTATATTTTTAGATTTTAATTTTAAAGCAAGTTTTGAGTATTTTAAAATGCATAAACAATTTACAATTTTATAATATTTGACACTACTTCATTTTCAAAATATACTTAGAAGAGTTAGTAAACTTTTTACTGACGCGTAGTACAATAAAAATAGAAATAGATTCAAAAAATGTTACGAAATTGAACTTAACGCTGAATACGTAGCGCTTAACTGTCGTAGAATTATTGGATGGGTTATCATAATGATTATTACAGATTAATGTAACATATACATTTTTAAAAATATTGTCCACGCATATGTGCAAAAAAACAAAACTGTTTTGATTTGCCATTGCCATTACTATTATTCCCTTCTTTATCAAAAAGTAACGAATGTTTTTAGATATTTTAACTGTATATAATAAACTGTAATAGAACAGATGTTTTAAATATAAAACGTAATTATTTATAATAATTAATCAAAAAGTAAATAATTAATCGAAGTATTGAATAAGTATTTTTATAGTTATTACTTAAAAATTGAATAGTAATTCAAATAATTTTCAAAAGTATTTGTACTTTAAGTCAAATGTATAGACATTATTAAAATAAAAAACTTTCCTAAAATTTAAAACACTAGTGTTTAATAATTATTATATAATAATTACAAATATTTTAATTTAAATTCAAACACTTAATAAAGCAGCTCTAAAGTCATAGTTATCGTACTAGAATATTTATCATCGGCGTGTGCCCTGTATGGTAATATAGGATAACATTGTCGTTAATACCATGGACAAACACTGAACAGACGTGTTGAATTTATAGTTTTCGATTAAAATAGTTATAATTTGTATTCATGTTCATTCGGTTTCTTCGACTAATAAATGTATAAACAATGCAAACCGCCCATACAATACAATCCCGTAATCTCTTTCATAAGTTATTATTATCATTATGATATAAAATTCACAATAACTAACATTTGTAATTAATTGTTAAACGTATAACCGTAAATCGTAATTAACCTTACTCCGCAGAATGATGTACTGTAAGAATAAGACTCAATCCATTTTTTTTTTTAATAACCATGGCATTTACAATACACTATACATTCTATACACTTCAATAAATTAAGGAAAATTTTATTATAAGTTGTAACTCATCAACAATTTTAAATGTACGATATAATAAACAATGCGTCCCGCGAAGAAGTAACCGACCGGCGTCATAATATGATAGTATACCTGAAGTTATGAAAAAACCCCTTCAAAAAGGTGATCCAACTTTTTTACTTTAGTTATGGCAATTCAACTTTTTTTAAGAGTATATTTTAATTAAGTAACCAGTTGAAGTCCTATAGGTATACATAAACATAAAAATATTCAATTAGCGTTCGAGCCAAAATGAAATTACTGTGTGAGCTCCCCTACAGCAATCGAGGGGTTGAACGAATCTATGAACATTCCCCGAGTCTCAAGGAACGTGCGTACAATATTTAATGCCAATTGGTCTACATGTCTACATAAGCCCTCTCCAAAAATACATTCATTTTTATATTTATATGATAAAAAATATAATATGATAAAGGACAAAGGTATATTATGTTACTTTGCTACTCAGGGCTAGTTTAGCTTTCTATCAGTGAAATAATTTTTTGAATATGTTCATTATAGTTACCAATAATATACACTGACAGAGTTTACATACAAAAACATTTTACCTTTTTTCAATGTAATATAGATTCTTATATACAACGTTATGAATAAATACATTTTACAGACGTTTATATAGGCGATCGCGTTTTTTTAATATTTATAATTTTACTGCAGTGGTTGAACTCTTATCGATTATGATAATGCATAATGTCACATGCACACGCAAAGAATAAAAAAACACTGAACAATATTTTAGTTAACAGCTAGTATACATTAAATACTAATAATAATAAAAAATAATAATGACCGCTTTAACTTTAAATGAAACTACACTACGGTACACTGGCATTGTGTCGACTGAAACATTAGTGAACATTTTTTTTTCATAATATCAAATTAAAATCAGTCCGTAAATTGGTAGTCAGTAATGTACCTACCATTTATTAGTCATAGATTAATTAAGTTGTATGGGCGTAAATTGTTATCAATTAGGAAAGGTGGTAAGATAAGGTAAAACGATTAAACCAAGTTTAACGACGACGAACCATTTGTTATCAATGCCTGAAAAGTGAAAAAAAAAAGGTATTTATTATTGTATAGATGTTACAAAAAAATATAAATATTGCCGTATGTTATATAACTGACCAACTATAATCATGTGTTCCAGAGGAGTATATTAGGTATAGTATAAACCTATGAATAATAAATATGTTTTTGTTAATAAGTAATCATAACAACGAAAACCTTACAAAAAACGTATATCAAGCCCAAAAATATTATATTAATGTTAAAAAAACTAAAATAAATCCAAGACTATAATAATAATATATTTCATTTATTTAGTTTATCTTTATTTCTCGTATTTTGCCGTATGTAGCGGTTGGTTCATTTTTAAGTAATGTTTAAGCAATGAAGCGTTTAAACTATAAAATATATTGCTGTGCCTATATAGCAAGACTATGATTTGCAAGTTTGCAATGTGCTAACAAGGGTCATCGTCGTCTTATTCGGCCGTCACTCGTTCGCTTTGTCCGACAATTATACTTTTTAAATTTGACCTACAGCTTTGTTTCCGGTCGCTTGTTTTTATTACAGTATGATGACGTCCAAAAGGGTTGAATAGTTTTATAAATTATAATATTCGGTACTTTAGTCTTGATATTTCGATTTCACTTAACTTGGCGATTGGTTTGTGCCACTTGTTTCACCATGTTCCATTGGCAATCGTTGGCGTTTAATTAGAGTATTATTATTATTTTTTCTTCGTATTTTTACGTGACGAAAGCGTGATAGGTACCATTGAAACGACCGTTAGGTGTTTGTGTGTGTTTAACAAGGTTTATGGCCTTGTCGGCTATTTTTCATAGCCTTTAATCGTTTCACAATCTATAATATATTGTATAATACGGTAGGTATAGGTACTATGCAAAAACAACCAGGGATTTCTTTGAAGTTGGCTAGATCCGTGTGGCTCATGTTAGTACGATACAATATTACTAAAAACGATTGCCTGACGTAACATTTCAAATTAAACAAACCTTCAGTGTAGAGGAAGAGGGGAAGTTACTTTACTTTTAGTGATTAAATCGCATTATCTTTCAAAATTGTTATTATTTAAGTTTTTTTTTTGGTTATGTTAAATTTTTTTTGAGTTCAAAAAGTAATTTCATTACCATAAGATCCTTTTGACTAAATAATTATGTGTGAATACACCAACTTTGATAATCAAATATATGCAATTATATAAAATATTTATTCACATATTTTTTAATTTATTTTAAATAACAATGTGTTTTCTAAACTATTACTTGTTAAAGATACAACTTTTTCGTGAATTAGCTATTACAAAAACGTTAATGTTGGAAAATCGTACGTCTTAATATATTTATATGTATCAGTGGCATATCCAGGAAATGTGTATGTCTTTAATTACCCTTTTTTTTTTTTATTAATCTTAATACAATATTCTAAGGTTAACACGGTCAATGGAGGGGACCACCTCCTGGCCACTCCTTGGCTATGCCACTGATATGTATATATAATCATTTGGTTTAATGAAAATGTAAAAAAAAAAAATAAAGCAACGAGTAATTCAATTATTTCATTGCAAACTAGTTATATTTCAATTTCGTATGCATTACTGAAAATAAAATGTAATTAATGTATCATTAAATTACTTATAAAGTAATTTCGTTAAAGTAACTTGCATATTTAAGTAAAGTTATCTACCAACACTGCAAACATTGAAACAAGTAACTCATGTAAGAGATAGATCGAATTGATTAAATTTAAAATACCTACTGAACATTTACAAATTACAATTTACTGACAAAAATAATAATCTATGATCGTCTGTAGACTGTAATAATAATATAACCCAACTGATTGTTATTGTCCACGCCGTAGTTATACGACTAATATAATTGCATCTATATATTAATATTTTATCACTAGATGCGTAAATGTCATATGTGTATTGATATGAAATCTCGAATCAAATAGTATTTGAAATCGAAAAAATTAAAAACTTCTATTTTAGTTTTTTTATCGACTTATTAGCGGATTTTTTGCATTTGAACTTTATACGTACCTATATCGGGCTTTATGAACTACAATTCAGCGATAGTCCATACAGCTATTAATTATTATATTATAATGTAGATTATTTATTAGGTACCTGCTTAAGTTACACTTTAATTTTATTGATTTTAAATTTGTTTCTATGTTGTGCAGTACGGAAGGTCTCTATAAAGAATATGTGAGAATTTATACCTTAATGTTTGCAGCTTAAATAAAACTAATTACTGTTTATTATGCTCATCATTAATATACGTTCAAAATGTAAGCTGTGGTTTCCTGTCCAATTATAGGGCTTTTAAAATATATTTGCACCGAATAGAAATTTTACTTTTAGCATCTAAATAGATAATTTATTCAAACATAATTCCGAAACAATATTATAAAATGGTTTTTTTAAAGTGAATATTTTGTCTAATATTTGTTTGAAGTTTGGTGCGTAAATTGACTTGATTATTAAGTATTGTTTAAAATTGGTTCTACGTAAGTATGAAAAATTAACTGCTTTAACCAGCTATTACAGAGCGAATCTAAGGGAATATGTAAATTACATATTATGCTTTCATTAACCGACCTTTCTAGCAAAAAGTTTTAAGGCAAACTAAAATATACAGAGAAGTTCTTGATCAGTTGTTCTTGTGGCTTCGAACTAAGAGGTTCCCAATCTAAATATTTTAATAATTTAAGTGAATTTAAGTGAATAACTGTGAAGGATTGTGATACCTAACAAAAGTCATGACATGACCTTTTTCATAATTCAGTTCAAATCAAGACGATTCGTGGAAGAGAACTAATGACTTCTACTGTAGTAATTATCCATAAACCTATATATATTTATAATAAGAGTGTTTTATTTTATTTTTGTGTCAATTTGTTTTGTTTTAAATGTTACAATTTATATGATTATACAATCGTATGCTCGTGGTCCGTGGCAATTTTTAATCACGTAATGTGAATTATCCAAGGACTGTTGTTGCTAATATATATAGAAACATTTGTGGTTTGTATTTGTTGTATATATATATATATATATATATATATATATATATACATATCATAATCATTATTATTTTTTAAATCTTTATCGTCGAGATGAGTCTTTGTTAAACGTATTAATGACCTTATATAATTATTGTTGTTATTGTTATTATTATTATTATTATTTTGTTTTTGGTATTTTAATTCGTACAGTAATGCTCAGTATTATGTTATTATATCTCAAGGATCAACACAAAAAAAAATTGTTATTAAAAACAATAAAAAACCCAATACATTAATCGCTCCGCTATAATTAGCATAACAAGCGTAGAATCAAAAAAGGTCCATGTCAACTGAATAGGTATAATTGTATTACCTACATATAGTCTTAGCCATATAAGATATAACATCTGTGTATACCACAAATTGTATTTAGGTCTTAATGTTTTCTATTTTGTTTATCGTGGTAAAGAAATTTTTGTCTGGAGATTGTTCCGCCATGCGGAAATACACTGAAACAATTTTTTTCTAACTATACCTACTTATACCCCTATTCTGACCCCCTTTAGAAATACATTTTTACGGTTTTCTGGCACATTTCTAAAAAAAAACATATTATTTTATTGGTTAAATGCGAATGAGTTTTGGAAATCTGTACACATATCCTATTGCTAGGTTTAATTCTCTAATGAGATGATGATTAAACTAGGTACCTAACTATATCAAATAGCTAATTGGAATTACAAATTATTACGAGACGGCCAATGTCCATTGACGATACGGAATAATCGACAAAACACTATTTGTGAGTGCATAGTGCATTTTCGTGCATTTATTTATATAATATGGTATTTATTAAATTTATAAATGTAAATGATTTGTATTCGTAAAATTATTTCGGTGACAGACGGCAAATAAAACCACACTAATACGATTAGTAAATTCAACTCGTCAACATATTATAATATTATAGATTACAGCTATAACACCATAACCTAACCTAACCAGTTTACAGTAGTGCAATGTTGTTATTTGTTAATGTCGAATGACTTTGGACGGATTGTTTGTATACACCAAAAGAATACGATCTCGCAAATTTCTCTTATAGCACGTGTTTTCGTGTTGTTTCGTGATTGGATGTAAGCGCTGAATGTATTAAACGCAATACTATCATATTGTTTTTTTTAATTTAATGCATTATCTATTTTTGTGAAAATTCATAGAAATTATCTTACGTGTGCACTGCATGATTCAATATAAATAATAAACATGGCAAATTAATTTAATATGATTATTTTGTGTTCTACTATAAAATTATTCTTATGTTTGATTACTAAATAATATCAGAATGACTATAATTATTGTCTATTAGATACTTTAGGTTTATACTAGTGTGACGTGTTATGTGTACCGTGTATTTAGTATGAGGGCCCTAAGGGCTAAGATATGAGTCACAACAAAAATTGTTTCAACCAATTTTTCTTCTGATTATATAAAATATTGTTATATTGTCGATAAAATGGTAAAATATAAGCTAATAATTTACCCAGTATTATATTTTTTTGGTTTTCTTGGTTCCAATTATTATTTTAAGTGTGTCACTTTTTACTAATATTTAAACTATAATATAAACTAAACCCTTCATTAGATAGGTTAGATTAAGATTTTTATAACAATACAGACTATTCACTCTGTTTTTTTTTTTAATTTGGGACAATTATAAACGATAGCGATAGGTACCTACAACATTTTTAAACTAGGAACGTATGGGCCATAAATAAAAGGGCAACCTTTTTGGATTCATATATATTCAGTAAATATACTTATAATTTATATAATATTATGCCTGGCATTATGATAATAATTAATAATGCATCTAATAATTTATTATGCACCTAATCCATACATATATCAAGACTTTAGGTAAGTGATTGACATTCTTAAAGTTTCCCAAGTTCAAAGATGGAGATATCGCACATTTCAAATAATAAACAAAATGTATAGTGAAATGATATAGTTCAAAAACACGACATACCTATTGCACAAATGCTAGATGCAATATAAAATGCTTAGATAATATCTCAATGAATAATTGAAGAAAGTTGGACAACACTTTAAACCAGTTTGTATCATCTTAATAACCAAGTAATAATTTAGTAATAAAATAATAAATTAATTTTAATAAAATGATTATTTATATAAATTAATTATGAAGTGTTGTATAATTATTATACACCCCCAGGTTGAGAAACACTAGTATAATATATATTTTCAATTTTACAAAAATATTACCAAAATAATACTACCTATTACCTATAGACAATTGATAAAATAAGGAGCCGCATGCAAAATTGCAAAGAGCCTGTTCAAATTGAAAGAAAAATGCTAATCCTGCAAACAGACTGTATAAATAATATACTTTGGCTGAACATTCTTTGGCTATATTTATAAAAAAATTGTGTTCGTATGTGCCCTGCCCTAGGAAATTGCACATGGTAGAACACGCTTGTTCAGTAATACTATTAATTACACCATTGATTAGTCCACATTTTGATACTATTTTTTTTCGTTGTAATTTTTAGGTAATAACTAATAGATTATTTAATGATGGCCTCTATTTTAATAAAAAAATATTTGACATAGGATTATGAAATTAAAGTATCTAGGTAATCACTTTACCTATATTATATTTTTATAACTATAGGTACTTAAGAAAATGTAATGTCTGTTTTACCCATAGACATAATATAGATGGACTGCGCGTTCCTACCCCTCACCATCAATAAATTCAGCCATAATAACAAGACCTGAGAAGGTAAAACAGCATGGATAAAACATTTTTACTGTTTTTATTTCAAGGTATTATTGAAGGCACAATTGATTCCGTATTTCCGTATCATGGATGAAAGCTGGTGAAATAAACATTTTTCCATGATTATTTACCTTTTACATAAGTTCATTATTGCTGACATGATAAGGGCTAAACGTGCAGTCCATCTATATTATGTCTATGGTTTTACCTTTGTTATATCATACTTTTCCTTTTTGGCCATGGTCTGTGCATCACATGGTGATTTTGTAAGCATGCTCACCCCTATTTTTTCCTTTAACAGTACATTTATTCAAATTCTGATTTTTAGAAATTTTAAGTACCTATACCTTAAGACCATATTTTCAAATGTTTGATATTTTGTATACTACTTAAGGAGTATCCTGTGGCAATACAAACATATGTTTGACAAAATATGACAACTCCCCTTTTTAACTACAAATTATTTAGTGGATGGTTTTATTGAAAATTCTGATGTATCTAAATCAAAATTATAATGTGTAGTTTCTGAGTTATTAAAATGTTTATACTATGAATAATAATCCTTAAAAATGGTTTTATAAAAATAAATACTATAATATAGTAATAATATTATATTATGTACATATATTATATGTACTATGTAGTATTTATTATACTTGGATAATTTTTACAAATTATTTATATTGATAGATCAATAATAATTAGTAACTTTTCAAAGATTCGAAAAAATGGTCTTCAGATGTAGGTATTTAAAAATTCCAAAAATCAGAGTTTGAATATAATATGCATATTTTTTAAGTATACAAATAGAGTGAGTATGCTTAAAAAATTAACCTGTATACCTATATATGCATTTATTTTATGGAAAATAAATATATGGCCTTTAAAATTAATACTACATAATAGTATTATAATAAAATGCACAAGTTAAATGTGTGTAACTTAAGACATATAATTATTTTTGATTAGATTCTTCTATATGTCGGTATAATATAATATGTATATTTTAATTATAAAGTCCAGCTATAAAAACTTAATGTTATACAATCATTGATGTTATTGGAGTATACAAATGCATGGAAATCGTAATCATATTGTGTTTAAATATCAAGCCTGCACTACAATGTGTAATTAGTTAATTTTAATGCTATTTGGAATTGTAATCATGTTTTTTTTTTTATGATAAAACGATTTCGTTTCGTTTCAATAATTAAAAGTATAAATCTATACTATATATCTCTACATTCCTCTGTTTTATCTTTTATCCATATCAATAAAAGGAAATATTTGAGCATGTGCACGTGCGCGCCCGGGCGTGTGTGTGTGCGTTAGTGATCCACAGACAAATTTATCGCACTCACGATTCTCCAATTGTATACATAGATAATCTTATACCCGAGGATGTGCACCTCCAAGCCAAATTTTAATTCTTACATTTTAAAGAGGGGCTCACACAGGAATTTGCTGACTCTTGAAAAACGAAACATTATTATTTTGTATCGGGTAACCGTTCAGTCATTGCCCAAAAATTAAAAAAAATGTTTATAATTGTATATCATTTTTGATCTGCATTTTATATTTGGTTACAATCACCCAAATTACTGTCAAAAAAAAGTGTAGTTCACATATTTTAACAAAATTTAAGAAAGGATCAGTCCACGAGCATTTAATTTGTTAAGGGCAATGCCGTGCAGGACCAGTTACCGCTAATATATAATCATAATTTTATTAATTGTTATTTTTTTTTCCAATTTCGTCTACCGAGTTTCTTCTTTATGTTACTTATTAACTATATGATCATGTTTAAGCATTAAATCCACGGTTACTTATAGATATTATAGCTTACAATTTATAAATTAAAATAGATATAATAATTATATGATTTGGTCACTTCATCAGAAAAATAGCAGGTAGGTACTATATAGTAGTATACTAGATAGCGTGTATACATACACTTTTTTTTTTAAAATTTATTTATTTAAATTAATACCGAATGATTACTGGGCCTCACTGAGAAAAACTCGTGTGGATTTACTCGTTATTTATGCTTATGTCATAAAGTATGTATATAATATAGAATATCGCATAGGGAGATCGGGGGGGGGCTTACGGGAGTTTAGCCCCCTATGAGCCGTCAAGCACCCTCCTTTTTAGTTGTGTGGGATCGAAGCCCCCCATTCTTATTGACGTTAATAATGTTAGCCCCCCCCCCCTGAAATTTTGATGAATTTCTGCCTATGGTGTATCGACACCAACAACCAATCTAAACCTATTTAATAATAATTAATATTCTGCCGTGCTATATGAAAATTTGAGATTATTTTGTCACGGTTGCTATAGCTCGTAGGTTATGGCCAGATTTGATGCGCTGTGCATTTTAAAATAATAGAAATCCACGCCACAAAAAAATAGAACACAGCACGTATATTAAAAACACCGAAGTGTATAATATAAGAAATATTTAGGTGCTTATGACATTATATTGTACATTGGGTGTTGCCTTATTCCATATATTATACATACAATTAAAAAAAAAAAAAATTTTATTTTTTTTATTAGCTTCTAGTTTAAAAATAAATTATTTGAAAAATGGATTTTAGGTTTCTATTAATACTAATTATACCCGTTTGTCGGTTTATCACTTCCATTTCTTGTTCGTCAACATTACGATTAATCAATATTAGGTACTGTTTTCAGTTTTTAAACAAACGTTTGTCACCCTATTGTCAATTTTATTGAAAATAATAAAAAAAACAAGTGTGATACGCCATTATTCTTAATTTCAGTAAAAACAATTTATGAGAAATCTTGTATTAAATTGTCAATCCTTTTGTGTCAACATTTAAAATGTTATGAATATTAATTACAAAATAATTTACATATTTTCGTAATTTTCATGATTTTATCAATATTTTGGTTAAAATTTAAACTTATAGTTCTTATAAAAAAAATTGTGTCATTTGTATTTTAAGTTTTTTTTACTGATAACTAAAATTTTATCGTAACTGTTAACTTCCTAATTTTTTTTTTAACTAACGTGAAATTAATGAATTAATCACTTAATCTTAGAACCAACAAATAAAATGTTATTGATATTTATAGAAAAAAAAAAAAAAAAATGAAAACTGAAAATGTCCGTAAACAGCTCAAAATAAGTCAAAATATTTGGAAAATGTTATGGTGTATAGAAAATGCTAATATAAACACTCAGTCAAAATTGTATGTACCTACGGTCATTTATTTTAGAGTTGCGCTAAAAACCAAAATCGATTTTCTCGAAAACAGATTTTGTTCAAAAATTCCTGTTTTTCCTTAATTTTTCTTTTGTTTTTCACGTTGCTTTTGAAAACTACTGGGAAATTTCTACTTTTGACTCCCCAAAGTACCAACTAGATTCACTTTCTTATCAGAAAAGATACTGTTGAAGAAAATCCAAGCACTTTTACTGTCCTAAAAGGTGATGACAGACACAAAAAAAATAAAAAAATAAAAAAATAAATAAAAAAATATAAAAAAACACATCATTACACCACATATTCCTTCGCTCAGTATTTAAAAAACCAATTTCTTTATTTTGTCTTGTGAAAAACACAACTGTTACTCGTACGTTAATCTTTATAATTAATTAGGTTGTTAATATTTATAGTTCAACTCTTAGTTTTTTTTTACAAACAAATCTATCCTGAAAGTAGTAAGCAACTAGAAAATATTTTATTTTCACTGTCTAATTAGCTATAAAATCAATTTTCAAGCATCAGATTTAAAATAATAAAATGAAGGTAAATATTGACATTGGGAATAAACATAGTCGGAAACCCTTTATCTACATACGTCCTACAATGTTACTTATCAATTTACATATGAGAAATTATTATACTACCTATGTATACAGATAAAATTCAATATTTATTAGTGGCGAGTATTTATCAAGGCTTATTTATTCAAATAGCTTTATCATTTCAATAATAACAAAATTTAACAAAATAATTTTGTTAGGCATTAGCGTCATATTTCAATTTATTCATAAAATATTTGAATGTATGGAAATCGCTTTTCCTTCCTAGGTGGTAGGTTTTTGATTCTGAGTGGAGCGTTTAATGTATTGATTTTAGTAGGTATTTTAGAAAGAATTGTATTTTTTTTGTCTGTCATCACTTTATGAAATACTAAAAATTCTTCAATCTCATAGAAGTTCTTAGTTCTTACTGAGGGAGATGGAAAACTACGGAAAATCTACCCTTTTTCTAGTGGTCGATAATATATAAACTGAGGCAATTTAAAATTTAACAATCTGCAACAAAACCGATAAGATACCTACATCATACAATTATACAAACTGTAACAATTTATTTTATAATAAGTAAGTAGGTACTAAGACACTTAGTACGGTTATCACAAGTAAAGGAACTGATATTTACTGTGTTGAATTAAAACTTAAAAATACATTTGAATGTACCTACATTATCAATTTGTCCGTAACATAACATAATTAATTAAATGATATCGGTACACAACACATAAGTATATATTATGATCAACGTCCTACCTATACATTATGTACGTACCTATATATATATATTAATATATTATCGTATCGTTATATATATATACAGTATATAGTATAGGTGTTATAAAAATTTAATTGCCGCGTTTGTATTGCGTATCTTATCAGTTTTGTCGCAGATTGTATAGTAATACGAACTAGTTTTGAGCTATTTTTAGACATTTTCAATTTTTTCAGTTTTTATTCTATAAATGTCAATAAAATTGTATTCATTGGTTCAAAAAGCTAGAAAATTTAATACAAAATTTCTTATAAGTTTTTATAGTAGCAGATGTTTTTTTTACAAGTATTTAAAGTTTATTTTAGACAAAATTTAATAAAACCTCGAATACGATCAACTATTGAAATTAAAAAATTATTAAATGTTTAATTTTTATAGCCAAGGATTGAAAACTTAAAACAAAGATTCTCATAAATAGTTCATACTTTAACCAAAAAATCTAAAAAATATATAAACATAGTTATTTTTTACAGACATTTTAAATTCAAATTTAGCGAAATTAATAAATTATTAATATCAAAAAATATGAAGATATAATTTGTTAAAACATATTTTGTTATATTTGTTTTGATAACTTGTATAATTGACAATTTTGGCTCTGTTTAGTAATGTTTCTGTACAGTTTTTAGCTGCATATTTACGATATCTATTGCCCAATTCCATGCCTCAGAACTAACAAACCAAATACAGTCTATTCTAGACAATTAAAGTTTTTTAATTTACATTTAATAGTTGTTTATTTTTAATATTAATTTTTTCAGATAGGTATTTTCTATATTTAAATAATATCAGTTATACTTGAAAAACCCTAACTATATATTTACTCTAATTATGTACATTTCTAATTCCTTTTAAATTAAATATAATTGAACACACTGGCTTGCGTAAGATATGTGGTCCAATGTCTGTACCTACTTGGTTATTTTTGTTCCCAGAAAAAATACTAGCTAGTCTATGAATAAAATTATTAAACACTAATAATTATTATAATATTATTGTTGATCTATTTACAACTTTTAATTTGAATCCATTTAAGACTTATTAAATACTTAATCAAAGTTGTACAACAACAAAAGTTATTATTGGTGTTAAGTATATAGGTTTATTATTAGTGTTCTTCGAAAAAAATATATAATGACACTGAAAATTATCAAAATCATAATTAATAATTCATTTTTATTATTTTTAAAAACTATAATATTAAATTTAAATTATTCTTTAAATGATGTAAATTTTAAATAAATGCGATGTGCGTATAATAAAATCATGAAAAATTTATGTTAAGGCACTATTTTAATTTATAATTTTATCATAGCCTATACAATACGCAGGGACCAACGGAAAGCACAATTTTTTGGGGTATTCTTTAAGGTTAAAAATTAAAATTAATAAAATAAGACTTACCGTATCGAATATTATACGCACGTTTTTGCTGCGGTACAATAGAACGAGCCGAAGACGCTGACACCGGTCTCGGTCAACGCATCGCGTGTGCCGAAGAATTTTCGTAACCGTCAAAAAACATAGAATCGCGAAAAAAAACCTATGTACGATCGAGTGTAGATTTTTTCGTCCAACGGAATCGTGTTTAATTATTGTACAATATTTTGTATGTAATATGTCATAAAAATAGATACCTTCTGAAACCGGCGCGATAAACGAAGATCAGCAAAACCGGTGCGAGCGTGCTCTTACGATTGTCTCTACAATAATAACAATATAAAATAATACGAAAACGCTGCGTGCTGCGGTGCGCGCGTATACAGATATTGTATACGTCTAAGAATGAAGACGACGATTTTATACTGAAATATAATACAATATAAGCATATTAAACATTCATACACCGCGGTCGGAGTGCGCGAAGACCGCTAATCGCGTAACGTATGCTGTAATATGTATAATATTATATTATAATATTATTAAAAAAAATCGCCACTAGGGCAACGGTAGTGTTGGCTGTACAGCGTGTTTGCTGGTCGCCCGCGAACACTAATTTGATAGCAATAAAATATTGTGACTATATATAATATAGGTAACTAGGTAGGTATAGGTAGGTAGGTAGTGTCATACTTAATATATACTATAATATATATATATATATATATTATTTCGTACTCACCGCGGCGGGAGTGGGATAATCTCTCAACCGCGTCGGACGTGAAACATATAATACTATACAAGGTGATCCCATTAATGATAGTAAACACTAATTTTCCTGGTAAATTATAAAAGGTTTTGGAAATTCAGCAATTTTCCATAATAAAATAACATTTAAAGAAAAAAAAAATATATTTTTACAATATCTTTATTGTCTTTAAACTCTTTATATAGATTTATCTTTATAAGTGACAATTAGGTAAGTATTTTAAATATATAATATAAAAATCGAATTTTGAACCAGTAGTGATACGTTATAAATTATAATCACTTTAATAATTATTTATATAAGTAGGGCTAGGATTTATATGCATTTGCATGTTTTTTCCCTTCAGGCTTAAGTCCAAATTGATTGGTTGTAAGATACGTCCACAATTTGGCTTTCTCTAGATGAAATAAAACCATTCTTTTGCATTTATTTGCATATTTTGAACATAATGCATATTTTAATTGTATATTTAATCAATTTTTGAGAATCTTGTTAATTTTGTTGATTTTTAAACTTGAATTCTTAAATTCTTATACTATTTTTAATTATAAATGGTATTTATTTAATGAACGTATAATTATTTCGTTATTTCTCAAATCGTTGTAAATATACTACCTATCTAATCTTGTCTTAGTCGGGCGATCGATAGAATTACACTTTCAGGTAGTACAATATTTAAATACAAGTAAACATACAAAAAATATTAATTTAAAAGCTAGTTATCAGTCATTCATCAAAAATACATTGTAAAACCAAAATAAATAATACGATTTCCTGTTAGATTTATGTCAACCAATGCTATAGTCTGATATAGCCATATAGGTACATTTATGCAAGTTAAATCATTCATCGTTTAAGAATTTTTTAGAAAAATATATTGGTAAAATAATGTGTTCCTGATCAGTCTACATTTCACAAAAATTTTGTTTCTACGGTTTATGAAAATGCTATTTCTTGTAATCGTTTGGAAATTTGCAATGGGCCGATTTCGGTTTCAATTGATGAGACAACGGAGGTTGATGGTCGTGATATTTGTAACGTCATTGTTGGTCTTCTCAACGAAGACAATTATTATGGTAAGCCATATTTATAATGCGTGAAAAACTTGAAAGATGTTATTTCCAAACTATTGGTAAAATATTTAAAAAATTTGTTTTTGCATAATTTCGTAAATAAAATTTTTTATTGCATATGAATCCTAGCCCTAGTCATAAGTCATAACAGACTCATAAGCTCATAAATATTTAACGTATAACAGCGGAGAATTGGACCAATATCATATTTTGTCTGCCGCTCCACGTCGCTCGTTTAAACTGAATTACTTAACTAAAGTTTTCAAAAACATTGTTGTGCAATGACTTATAATAATATTATAAGTCATATAATGTATCCATATATAAAAAAATAAAACATCACAAAAACGTTAATATTTTTCGAGATAACGAGAGTGCTTACATTTCAAATAATCAACCTGTATATAATCTGAGTATGTTCTGTTTGTGTGCACACTGTATACCGTATGAGTATTATAATAATAATATAATATTGTTAGCGGACCTTGAGTCACAACCAAGTTCTTATACGTGGCGAGGCAGAGATCACGGGTTTCTTACCTTATTTTCGGCTGAAATTCTCGACACGCGCACACACCACGCGAGGCCCTATCGTTAGCGAATTTTTTTCCCGTGCAAGTCACAGCTTCTTTCGTTCATCGACGTTTTCGCCAGTCACAAGGGTGTGCCATAAAATTGAAAAAAAATTCCGACCGCATACCGTTTTTATATTGTGTTCGGCTAACCGTGCGATTGACGGGAAAAATTTGTCGTAGGTACGACACGACCGCGTGACTATATTATAATAATTTTTTTATGGTGGCGAATCGTAATGAACGCGACGTCTGTAATATTATTATGATGAGTTGCGGTTTTTACACCGTGAAATATATCCTCGCCAATTCTCGTATACCTGCTTTATCCGCGGACAATATAACAGCAGCAGACCTGCTGTCTATACAGCTAATATAGCTGTATATAGGTAGGTATTATATAATAATAATATAAACATAACGAAAGTTCACAAACGGACAACTCCATATTTGCGAATAATTCGGTTACTATTCGAGAAGTACAGGTTTCTACGTTTGTTGCACGCAATTTTGTAGTATAATAAATTATTAGTTTTTTTTTATCGTAGGAATTAACGGATGAAACGATTTAAAATACGGAGTCATCTACTGATTGTTGTATATTGACCTTTATGCAGTTTCAGACTTTCAGTATTAAAGATTCGGTTGAGTTTTTTTTTTAAAAATACGGTAAAAATTAAATAAATGATATGGTTGTTGAATGGGGTGTATGTGTGTGCGTGTGCGTTTGTGATAGCATCGCGAAGAGCGTATGTCCAAAATCACAAATTTTTCAGAAGAAAAAAGTTTCAAACATTTCGTTGGCTTAAGTCCATAATTCGCAAAGGTCGTATCTTCATCGTTTCTTACAATGCTAATACAATTCATCATTACATCGAAGATACGACAATGTCCCATTATCATTTTCATGGAGGATAAAATGATACAATTTTAGTTACGACTTTATAATACGGTGCGGTTTTCTTCTTAATTTTAACCAATAATCCCGAAATAAAAAAAAATGGAGTTGCGCCCTTTGCGACTTAGGCCGACGATAGATGAAACGGTGAAAACTGAAAACATAATAGGTATTAGATATTATTACAATTACCTATGTATTTATACTAGCTGTCCCACCCGGCGTTGCCCGGACAAAAGTTACCTCAGGTGAAATACATTGACAATATTATAACTTATAAGACGTATAAGTTCAAGGACTCAAAAATGCATTAATTGTATATATATATATTATAGCTGATCCCGCTCACTTCGTTGATTGTTAAAATATGTACCAACTATATATGACTCAAACTTTATTTAATTCGTTTATTTAATATTCGGTGTATGATGTTCAAAACTAAAAAATATTCATCGATCATCTTGAATATATAATTACCCGAGAGACGCTTGTATGTATTGTATGCGTGAGACACGCAGTATGTTTGGGTGAATCGCAGACTCTTCGAAGTGCGTATACGTAATTACGAATGTTTTATTAACACGTTGATATTACGATGTGCATGTGTCGAAAAATTAGTCTTGGGAATACCATTTTTACAAAGCTACATAGCTACAGGTCTAAAACTAAAATTATATTCATTATTCAATCATGACCAATAGCAACCTTACAATAAATAAAAATATATTATTATTTAGTTTCTGTTCTTACTGGATAGAATATATGATGGCACCTACATCCAAATTTTTCGGTGGATTTTCTTAAAATGATCTTACTTGAGAGTTAAGAACCTTCTCCTGACAATATTACGAACACAACAAAAATGAATTAGCCAAATCAGTGCAGCCGTTCACGCGTCCAATGGAAATTTATAATTTATAATTAATAATTATATATAGATAGATAGATATATAGGTAGATAGATATATAGATAGATAGATATAGTAATAGATAGATTGTTGATAAAATACACACACAAAAAAAGGCCAGGTTGCAGATAGCTGGAAACCTTCAGGCCGCCGTGCCGTACCGTATTTCCCGTTATCGGCTAAGCCCCCCCCCCCCCAAACTTAGCCGTAGCCCACCAAAAACCTAGGACATACAATTTTAAAGTGTTATATTGCAATGGTCTGCTTGCCTTTAATATATTCAGCCTCCCCCCCCCAAGTCAAAAGTTGAAATTGTGCCTATGATGGCGTAGGCATATTATATTATACACCTAGTTAAAATACGTGTCATATACATTAATGAAACGTGTACATAATACGATTGAACTCGCTCGACTATTGTCATAACTCATTAGCATAACTATATCTATGTCGGACGGGTCATTACTTTTCCAATTTGTACGCACGTTTCGCAAGTACGATATTCGTGTCCGTTTGACGCGTACCTAAAACAACAAAACGCGGTATAAAAGTAATACCGAGTGATTCATTTAACGTAAGACACTCATTATTTCAAAAAGTATTAATTAATGTTATTGAAAATATTTTTTTACGGTTTCAAGTCGTAACAAAACATTACAAACAACGTTTTTCCCTTTTTGAATTACAGCATATACAGTTACAGTTTTTATTTTCATTTTTCTGAGAATTTCAATACATAAAAATCGAATTTAGGATGAGTTTATGAGTTATTACCACTTCTTATAAGTAGGTATTTAAAGTTTTGATAAGTGGAGTGATACGCGGTTATCCCGAAAAATGTTGTTCCACTACTCCACTCATCAACACTTTATAAACTACTTCTCCTAAATTCGATTTTTATGTATCAAAATACTGCTTTGGAATATAAAATTAAAAAAGTAAAAAACATAAAATTTGTTGAGGTTAAATATATTAAAATCTATACTTACCTATATAATTTTTTTTTAAATGTGTTTTTAAAACTACTAGATACCATGTACATTTTTTTTTCAAAAACATTTATACTTTTTGAAATGATGAGAGATCAATGGTAAAATAATGACCTGTGGTATTTAACATTTCAGGCACACAATTATATTAAAAATTTAAAAGTGTTAACGTTTAAAAAATTACCTATCATGCTATATGAAATATAGTAAGCCTATTATTTTATTAAAAAAACCTATACTACTGTTAGTTACGATGACAAGTGTATGCGGAAATGAATTTGACATCAATTATATCATGAAGGTAAACAGAATACAATTATACTCAATGTTAAATGGTTCCGCAAATGCGAAACACATAAAATCTATACAATTTCCATGTATCATCGTCGAGTCGTGTGTAACCCATCAATTAAATAACCACGGACACAAAATATAACAGGCTTGAACACGAATCCGGATTGAGGAACTTATTACTTTAATTATTTTTGCTTATAAATTAAAATTATAAGCTAACCGGATTATTCGACTTAACGGTTTTATTATTCACAGGGAACAAACACGTGATTTTATAATATAGCCAAGTTCTTGCATTTGATCAATGTTTTTTTTTTTATTTTAAAGTATGTGCATATACTTAAATTTTATATTATGTTATGTACATTTTATTTCAGAAAGACAATTTTGTATATGCATATAATTATACTTTATGACACGAGATCAATTTTTGCGTGCTGAACATAAACAGTGCATATTTAAAAAATGTATGTTAATATTATATTATCATATATTATGCATGTCTCTAGATAATATTATGCATGTCGTTTCTCAAGGTCACGTACGATTTTATTTGGAAAACAATAAATTTTTTTATTGTTTGAAATCTATGAACTACGAACTATAAACATAATGAGTTCGAGTTAAACATTTACTTTTAATTCATAAACTTATCTTAAGTGATTTAACCTTTTACTGCGGGAATTCATTTTAATGCAATATTTTTCTGCATAAAAACTTGTTAACTGTAAAATATATTGTTAGGAAATATTTTATTTCTAAATTAGTTCCTCACACAATGAACTATTTTTTTTGCAAACTTATTGCGATTTGACAAAAATAATAAATTATTATTATAATTCATAAAATATTGTGATTATCAAAAATTATTATTTTAAATATTATATAGTTCCATGGAATCGAATGTAAACGACATGCGTATAATATTTAGTTCAACTTAATTTTAGTACACTGATCTATACGCTATGGTTCAAATAATTATTTATTTATTTCGTCAACATTACGCAGTTAATGCGCACACAAATATATTGCTATATTTTATACCTACCTGTGTGTTAAATTATTAGACGTTATTCTGATTTTGGCAGTACAGTGGGAGCAAGTATCAACTGCTTATAATATAAGTAAACTTTAGGAAGAGTTATGAAAAATAAAACTTTATGTGGTATTATGTAAAATACTAATATTTTAATCTTGGAAAATTAAAAGCTTAGAGGGTTTAACAATGTAGGGCTGCGTATATTTTAAACTTGTAAAATATTATTTTGTTATCAATTCGAATAAATATGTTTGATACATTAAAATATAAAATAATGTAACTTTTGGATTTTATTTAAAAATATATTGTAAAATCAATGGTACAACGTTGTTCAATCTATGTGTTACTTTATTTAAATATACATTAAACATGCTTACAACCAAAAATTATTATTCATTGTAATGTTTGTCTATATAATATTGTTATAAACATTGCATAGAAATGCTGAGTTATAACAACTGTTTGTCTTCCTCACGAATTTAACTAAGCATATTTATAATCTTAAAGTCGGTAATTTTACATTAATATATAGGTATTAGTTAACTAAAATATCCAGCATGTATATTCAGTTTATTGTAAGTTAATTTTTATTCATATAAAGTAATCAAAGAATGTACATTGCGATGTTGTTGATTCGGTATGATAAATAATTGTATTTATATAAGTGGGTGATAGGTTGAACAATTTTGGCCCGTCGATCTCATTTCATTTAAAACTATTTGACCGATTTTTATAAAAATCAATTCAAATTAGTTTTGAGAAATCAGGAAAATTTAGGGGAAGTCTGAACCACGTTCCAAAATATACCAAGTGCTAATCCAATTCACCACAGATGAATTGTTATTTCGATTCTCGGTCGAATTAGTTTATGAAGCGAGGTATACTACACTGAGGTCAATTTTCCAGTATCTGAGGTAGGTACACTTAAACCAAGATACTGCCCCCCCCCCCTTAGAAGATGAATCAAATACGCTATTGGTAGGAACTTAAATACGTACATTTATTTACACTGAAGGAACTTACACGATTCATTTATCTCATTTCTATATTCGTGTAGCAATTTACACATTTCATTTGTAGGAATTAACGTATGCAATTTCTTACCTGCTATACTCTCGTGTAGGAACCGTACTTGTTATCGACTACAATAATTGTAAAAATTATTGTTTTCCGTGTAAGTATGATAAAACTAATCGATTTACCAAAAAAAAAAATGTTCTAGTATTTACGTTTGATTTTTTTTGAGTTACTACAGAAAAACAAAATCGATTTTGTCAAAGACTGGTTTTGTGTAAAAATTTCTTAATATTTTTGTTTTTCCCAACGTTTTTGAAAACTAATTTTTATTTTTACCTCTTAAAAGTATCAACTAGATCAAATTTTCTAACAGAAACCACTCCCAAAGTTTAAAATCAAAGTATTTTTTTGGTATCTTTTTGTGTTTCAGGTAGGTGCAAAAAAAAATTAAAACACATCATGTAAGATCAATAACTCCATCCATTGTTCCGCTCAGAATATAAAAACAACATTTTGGTTTCTTACTTTATCTGATTTTAAATTAAAAAAACGTAAGGTTTTTTTCGTCAAAAAATAATATATAGGAAGGAAGGTAAAACCACAATGGGATTCCTTTAAGTATGGATTAAATATTATGATGCATAAAATACTCAGTAGTTGAATGAAGTTATGATCAATGTTAATTGCATCATTGTTTCGAGATTAGATAAAAGTTCAAAAAATATAATAACTGTAAACTACCTATACTATTATAAGTGTATTAAAAATTAAAAAAAGGCCCCTATAAGCTGTAATAATAACGATACCATCGCAAAAAAAAAGTATTAAAAGTGAAAATTATCAGTATCTCAATAAACTTAAATCACATATTATCGTTGTAATTTGTGCGATTCTTACATCGATTTAGGTAGGTGTATATGAGTGCGTAAGCCATTGTATGCAAATGTACGTCTGATACAAATAATTATTATGTACAAATAAAACCGTACGTAGACTGTAATAACTTATGTGTATTAAGTTTAAGTATCTGTAATAAAATAAGTTTGTTTACGTTTTTCGTCAATATTTGCACGATCGACTGTCACAATGTCACTTATTGATAGCATATTATTATAATTTATTATAAGCGCGATGCATAGACATAACACGTAATAATTATTAAAAATTAATTAGCGATTATATATTGTTATCGTACATAACGTTTTAACAATTAAGGTATACATGTGCACTCGTGTGAACTGTTACAACAAAATATATTAATCAGGAATTAAGATGAAAAATGTTTGATATTTCGGTATTTAAAGGCGAACAAGAGTTGAATCAATAAAGTGATGAATAACATTCTTCCACAGCCGAGTTAGGTTGAAACATATTAAAGAGCACAGCTAGCACACATAGTCGCAACTGGTTCCTGCCATACAGAGTGTTTGAGTATGATTTACAAAATATTGTCATCTTCCTTTTATCCTTTAACAGTTATTCAAATTCTGATTTTCTACATTTTTAATTAGGTACCAATAGTTACACTTAAATACCATATTTTCATATACTTGAATACTTTTTATACCGTTATATGGGAGCATTCTGTGGATATGCAAACCTATGTTTTTGTACATAAATGTAAATTATTGTTACTCAAGAAAATTTATTTTGATAATTTAGATTCGTCTAAATAAATAGTTGAACGAATTGTTTCTGTGTAGTTAAATATTATGTAGATATACCTACTAAGGCCAACATGTATAATAATAGTCCTTATTCAATTATTCTTTTATAATGGCTTTACATAAAATACTCAGACTTAGTATATGTATTTTAGTTGAGTGGGCAGGTACTATTATTATACTCAGATAATTATTACAAACTATAAAATTGTAATACATTTATATTAATTATTATAATTTTCGATAGCCCCATATTAATATATTATTATCTTCTAAACCTATTATAAACGACTATTAACATTAACATACACAAATTCTGATAACTCAAAAACTACTTTTGAATTGCAATATATAGATAATAGATGCATTGATATTTTCAAGAAATCAATTATTTGACAAATTACAGCAAAAACGGATGGTTCTCATTTCAAAAGTTTGCTTCATCGCTGACACTCCTTAAATGTCATACAAAATCCAAGCATAGTCTATACTTAAAAAGGTGGACATGTGGATGTCGCTCTACTATACAGTAGGTTACAAGTGGAGTACTGTAAGGGATTGTATTAAATTTGAATTCAATGATATAGGTAATATCATTGTATAAAAAAAACGATTCTGAGCGAAGACGGTCAGTCAGCCTATGATATTACTAAGTATTAATTTGATGATATCATTGTGAACAAAGTAATTTATGTATAATCTATTTACGTGGAACCTTGTTTTAAATTTTCAATCCTTAGCTATACAAGTTGAACATTTTATAAATTGTTAACTACTGAATAATTTGTGAATTTTCATTTCGATAAATTCCGTGCCTAAAAAAATTGTGCCCATGTATTTTTAATATTTCCAACTGATATTATAACAGTATATTATCAGGAGCCTTGTATTACAATATTTTCACAAATTCTAAAAATTAGATTTTGAATAAATGTATCATCTAAGGAAAAATAAGGTTGAGCATGGTTTTCGAATCACTCTGTATACATCAGAATGTCACGTGGGTAATTACTGGCTAACTTAACGATCAAATTAAACATGAAATGGACAATTTACTTGCTTATTATGTAACATATGTTTAATTGGAACGCGGCCCGATTAATATCGTCAAATATTTATACTATAAAATAAACAATAGTTGTATTGGTTGTGACGCGACAGCGAAAGTATATTTGACAGCGAAAGGATGTCACAATTCAGACTTCAAATAATCGCGAGAATGGAGATGATATGGTCAGATATCTTTTAGTAAGTGAAAATAACATAACAGGGTTGACTGTGCAGTATTGAATTGGCTAAAAGTAATACCGTAGAAAATCATAAATTGTATTTAAGACTATATAACATTATGTACAGGTACCTACCTATCTCTCTACGAGGAAAAAATACTGTTTGCCTAAGTAAAATTTGCCAATTTATCTAAGTACATAAATTTATCAAAATATATTGTTAGTTTGAAACGAACTATATAGATAACTGATAATTAATGTGATATCGACTATTTAAATTGACATAATGATAAATACATCCAAACATCACGTGAACGAAATAATAATTAGGTATTGAAAAGCGTTTTATTTTTTATTTTGTTTTATTGAGAAGTATGTTCAATTTATAAGGTACCTAAATTTATTTTAATACTTACATGAGGAAGGAAAACCTATAGAATAGACGGATAGAATCCTACATTATTATTATTATTATTTTTTTTTTAATGTTAAGTATGTATTTTCTGTTAGAAGTCTCTACAGAGGCGGCGCGTCGAGTTTCCAGGAAGTGAATTAAATAAAAGTGTGGAGATTAAATGATTTGAATGTGTTAGTTATTTTGAGTTAACTACAATAATAGTAGTGTATAGTTGCGCTAACTGTCGTACTGTTTCGATTTTTAAAACGTTGTTGAGTGTGACAGGCATATGGTAGGGGGCAATGCACAAATATATCGGTAAAACAAAACCATATAGGTATTATAACTTTTGAATTCATCAGTATAACATCCTTTCATCTGAATAATGTTTTATCAACGATCATAATAGGCACCTTTAGTGTTTAATGCTTATAATAATTTATTTATAACGATTTATATGAATTTGGTGAAAAACGGGCGGACACTATAAATCTATATAATATTGGAATAAGTATTCAATAATGATTATCATAAAATATTATATTTTAGAAATATGTCGACCAACGGTTGGTTATGCTTTACTAAATAGTAAATTGCAATCATTGCATATTATACGAAATTTACACCTCAAGCATCTGTAAGATTTCAAGTTTACTTGAGTGTAATAACGATGCAGAAAAAATAAATAGTTACACGTGTGTTTAGAGTTTAGGGTAATGTACACACTAGTACACAACTGAATGCAAACTACAGTTTCCATATGTACAAAACTGACTATAGTGGCTACAGTGTTTGGAAAAAAAAATAAAAAAAACCATAAAGTTATGGTTAACCAATGATTAAAGCTTATTAGCACTTATTATACTTATAATAAAAAATACAATTTTAATAAACATAATACACCAAGGTGTATACTGTACATTCATTGAATCTGTCATTGTCTGTAACGTAGGTAGGTTGATATAATATAATAAATAATAATAATTAAAAATAAATCCTATAAATACAAATATTAAGGTAAATTAATCTTGGACTAACTTGAATTAACCTTTTTAACTTTGGCCAAGTTTTCTTCATAATCAATAAATTGTGTTTATTTTGAAATAAACGATATGTTTAAATGATACATATTGCAATCTTTATAAGCCGTTATATCATTGGTTAGTTATAGACATAAGGCCTTTAGCCCAACACTGCCATTTAATCATTTTAAATAATATTTTGTTCTACAGGCGACTACCATAAGATTCTTATCCATTTACAAAATTACACAAACAATTATAAAACGTTGTTTTACATAATTCTTTCTATTGTCTCCTTAACAACGTTGTAGTGGTGAGCTCACATATGATTAGTGGTTCTTATCATTCGAAAAATATTATGTGGTTACTTGGCCGCGAACGAAAATAATTGACTGTATATGACCACGATTTCGTTATTTAATATTTAACTTTTTGTTTTACCGATAATATAAATATATTCGTATCTATATGACTATATATTGACGCTGACTTCGTTCGGGATAAATTGTATTATGAGACACTCCAGTATAGAAAAAACAAATTGAAAACCTTAAGTAAATAATATATATTATATAGGTATATTTATTTGTTTAGTAGTAATGACAATATTTATTAACTTCAACTTCCTTGAAAGCTGACAAACCCTGCTTTGCCAGAAATAAATGTTATTTAAATAGGTACAATCACACACACAAAAAAAAAATGTATTTAGCTAGTACCTATATCTTAAATATCTCAAAAACTGTATGACACATAACATTGAAGCAAAAGAATATAAATATAAAAAGGAAAATTTGAAATATTTCGTGTTACCAAATTTTGAGTCATTAGCTTTTTATGACCCTTTCCCTTTTAGTAGATATTTATAGCATTATATGCCTGTATATAATTTTTTCATTACTCATTAGTTTCACGTTTTAAAATGTTTGATTTGCAACCGATATACACAAATTACTAAAATTGTATCTTCAAAATATTTTTTTTTTCAAAATTTATTAGAAGATATACAATCTGTAATATTATTTACAATGAACATATGAGCGGAATTTACAATTACTGTGACAGCGTGAGGGGAGTAGCTGCCCAGCAGTAACACTCGACTATCCAAAATATAAAATGTATTTAAAACATTTTATTAACAAAACGTCTGTTTGGTGTTTATGTGTTATATTATATGGTATTATAAATGGACGCGATGAATAATATCTAATCATTATTAGTTTTAGTTTAAATTAAGATTATCAAAAACTACCAATATTTAATGAAAACATAAAATAAATCGTAATTGAATTTGCGTGTAAATAATATTTTATAATATTTTTTTAAAGTAATAATATTTGCAATATAATATGTACTCTGAAGTTGTTAATTTTGTTATTAATGATTGTTATTGGTTCAGAATTATTTCATAATCATTCCCTGTTTTATTGTAATGCATCATTGGCTAATTTACCTGTACAGTTTTCAATAATTGTAAACTCATACAAACTCGTTATGTTATTACGTTTAAAAATATACAATTATACTATAATAATTTATATTATATATTATTATTTGCATTGATAGGTTACTTTATAATCTCTTAGGTTCAATATACCTAGTTGAAATCGTGTTCATTACTGAGTTAGGTTAGGGTAAGACCTATCACCTATGGAATTTGGCCTCATTTTTATTAATGTCTATAGAGCTTATGACGGCTACATAGAATTATTAAAAGTATAATGCTTATCTAATGTGAAGTAAAAAAAAAATATGAGACACAAAATGTGTACTACACTTCTTTGTATGCACAAGACAACGTGTTTCTTTATTATATGTAATATGTATATTGAATACTATATAAATATTGTGAACTTTGGAGCAACCGTAAAATGTATGTCTTATAATTTTATTTGCCATTTAAAGTGATTTAATACAAGTTGATGTTCATATTCACACGTTCACATTTTCAAATGTTAATTAATTAATAATTACAACTAAGGTGTGTTTGACTTATAATTGGTGAAGACTTAAAACATACAAGTTTCAATCTTGAAACCATTTTATGAGAAAATTATTCACAATTAACATTATTGACAGTTTACAGGAAGTACTCTAAATTAGAATTGACTGCTATAGTCCACATAAATATAACACTGAACACAGGCATACTGAAACCGAATAGCATATATTATATAATTTATTAGAAGTCGAAACCAGCTTAAAAATATATCAGGTAAAACGTAGATTGATTGATATATTGAAGTACGATGTTTATAGGTAGGTACCACAGAGGGTTACATCATTTAAAAATATAAAATAAAAACATATAATATTTATACTTGTTAAGATTTAACGTAGGAAGGTTCAATTGTGGTAATAATATCGTTACAAGGCTATCTATTACATCATTTTTTAGGGCTTAAAATATTATAGAGTACCCCTTAGTCTATTTCAATGGATATTTATGAGAAAAAAATATATAAAACGATATTAATTGATGATTGTACTTTAAAATATAAATATAAACAACGGACTAGATAACTGTAAATAATACTACTAAAATGATTAGAAGTACTTAAGTATTCGCGATTGTGGTAAAAATATTTAAAAGATATTATTATAAAGTTGTAAAAAATTACTATAACACCTAATAAACGCACTGCGTAGCTAAGAGTAGATTAGCCAAAGCCAATTATTGTAAAAATATTATCTCTGAGTAGATTTCTGTTTCAAATAATATTAAATGAAAATGAATGGTAGTTGCTTAAGTGTATTAACTATTAGTATGTACCAATGTAGAGAATGCAAATTGTACATGAACGCAATCGTTTATCTGTAAACGTAAAATGTATGAGCCAAATTAATAAAGTTGAATAGTTGTTTTTTATACGTTTATAGCTTAAAAATATTTTTTTTTTGCAATCATTAATAATTCTATTCTTCCTTAGAAAATGTTAATAACATTATTTTTATTTTACATTTTATTTAGCGTGGGTAATGAATAATAAATAATGATTAACCAATATAGTTGAATATAATATCAATTCTAATCAATTCTAGATTTGTATGTTGAGCTGTATAAATTAAGCATGTTTTAGCGTAACGAGGAATTTTACTTAGTCTTTTGCAAGGCAGACAAGGATGTCATTTAAATGTATATTTAAATTATACCAAACTTGAGTCAAGTTGGTGTATTTTTCTTCATAGGTGACCTATGACTTCTTAACATTTTTCAAATCACCAAACTCAGGTTAGGTTAGTTTTATAATAGATCTATAATGTATATTGTACAGTACAATTTGTATTGATATAAAAATGTATATGCGTAATGTATATAGTAAAGTACGTTTTATTTAATTTATAAATATTTGCCCAAACATTAGATTTCGTCCCATGTCAGTCTTTGAAGGAAATACATACTTCCTGGCAGACTATTCTTGCATGGGATTCATATGCGAACGAAACTCAATAAATTTAATCATGTCCCGTTCAAAGACAAGTCCCTAAGTCGTGCGATTGCACGACTTGATACCCTCTAAATGCCACGCTAATGTAATAGCTACAAGCAACAGGTAGGTAATGCAACAGTAATGCTCATGGTAAATAGTAATGAAATAGACATATAGGTATGCCATTTAAGTTTCATTTAAACTCAAACGAAATACTTTCGTATCTAAATATTTCTACTCATTATGTGATTGTGATAATGTGCAAATTACTTTTTTAAAAACATATTCATGAAATATTTATTAGGTACATAAATTATAAATTTATTTTTGATTAACTTAAAGTTTAAATATCATCCGTTAATAAGTTATTTTTATTCTTCATAGGTAACTAATACAACATTATTAAAAAAAATTAAAAAAACTGTTATTATATAAACACAACTATTTCAAACATAATATGTCATTACATATTTATTGCAATCCAATAAATAATAGAAATTGTCTAAAGCAATAATTCAAGACTATAATTAATATTTTTGAATTGTAATCCAATTAAAAAAAAACGGAATGCCAACTCAGAAATGCCTAGCTATTATTATAGCACTAAATAACGTAATTTTAATATTATAAGAAGTACTATCATTGAAGTTCTGAAAAATTCAAAGAATGCAAAAAAAATATTTCAAATAATATAAAAATGGGTATTGCTTACAAAAAAGTATATGCGCATTGCGCATATTATAGTTGTTCAAACAAGTATTATATAATGTTTACCTTGTTAAATTAATACTTTTTGTTGAAATGTGTCAAAGTATTTCTGTACCTTCGTACTATTATAACATTCAAATCCAATTTAAATCAAATGTTCTAAAATACATTTTTTATGTAAGTAAGTAGGTAGGTACTATATTTTATTAGTACGAGATATTTTATTGAATTCTTTAAGTGTAATATTATATAAAAAGAAACTCTAAAGTTATTATTAAGTAAAAATAATTACTCTTATTGGTACTAACCAAATAGTATTAGCATAGATTTAATCCAATTAAATCAGCTTTGTGTTTAAACTTTATAAAATATAGAACCGGACAATTAGTATCCAACTACAAATTTCACTTAGTATTCGTTATACTGTTGTAAGGGCATAGTACATTTGTACCTAATTGAACATCAGTTTATATGCTTAATCTTCTCTAATCTCAAATATATATCAAATGTTTTTTGAAAATATTCAATATAAGATAAATATTATAATAATAATAATATTATAATATAAGACATAATATAGTGAAATCGTACCTAATTTGGTATATTTTCTTTTTAAATTTATTATCGTATTCGTCATGTTTTAATTTTAATTTTGCGCTATCGTATTTATGTAATTGTGACAGTTTAATATTATTATCTGAACACGTCGTCAGTCGTCACAATACAAGAGAGACGAGGTCAAAGCACGTTATATATTGTATGTTCGTCTCACGAACATGTGGATCCGATTAATTAATATTCTGTTATCAAATTGACAGAATGAATTATAACGGAGTTGTTTTACATTTGCAGTAATTTTCGGGGGCATTCTGATAGGCGCTAGTATTAACCAGTGTCATTTAAATATTGCAATAATGTACGAACTTTTATTTTTTTTCTAACCACAATATCTCAACTTACTGCTGTCTTAATGAATGCCAGAGTTAAAAAAATAGGTGAGCTATACAAATACAAATATAAATAAAATATCTCATACAACAAAAACATATTAGTTAAATCATCAGTTATCAAGCAGAGGTAATACTAATTACTATTTACTAATGTTATCAATAAAATATATTTACAGAAATACAGAATAAATCAAAAAGCATACTCATCCCCATTTAACCTTTATCATTTGCTTTATCTTGTAATAACACATTTTAGGTTTATTCAAAAACTATATTTGTTGATATTTAGATTGATATACATTTAAGGAATGTCGTGTGGCTATATAAACTTATTTTTTTTTAACTAAAACCTCCCAGGGGAGCCATTTTAGAATTTTTTTAAGGGTGTGCAAACAATTGAAGTGGCCAATTTTTTAAAAAACATTTCTCGTGTTTTCACTATAGAAGTTTTACTATCAAGAACATACTTAGTATTTCATACATAACATATAAATTAATACATTTAATATAAAATATTCAAATTTAAGGTAGGTACCTACCTTATATCATTCAGCTTTGATTATTTTTAAATGTTTGAACGCATACACTTGATTAATACATAGTTATACCTATATTTGAAATTGGGATATCAAACAAATGGGAAAATACAAATTAATTACACGCCGGTGGATAAAGTGATACTGATATCAATTTATAAATTATCAAATCGGATAACACAATGTTATAATATTATGTACAATTAAAGATTGTCAAACTGAAGGCCAAGGCCATAGTACCAACAAGGTTGGGCATTAACAAGTTAAAAGTCAAAATTAAGTTAAAACGTTAAGTTAATTAACTCGTTACTTTTTTTTCAAATTAACTTTTAACTTAATAAGTTACTTTTTTCATGATTAACGTGTTGACTTCAACTTAATTTTATTTTAAAAGTATCTAAATTAAGTTAATTTTCGTCTGAAGAATAATAAAAATTTTCGAATGGGTTTTTACTTTGATATATTATTTTAAACTTCCCCAATAAGCAAATTTTGACTTTACACTAAGTTAAGTTACATTTTTCCAAAGTTAACTTTTTACTTAACGAGTTATAAAACTATGTTTGAACTACTTTGTTTGAACTTTGAAGGTTATCCTTGAAATCAAATTTAGCATGATTTAAATATAGCAAAATATAGGTACATAGGTAATCATATCACCACCGATTTCAAATCCTATATCAATGACGCCTAGGTCAATTGTAGATAAAAAAAATTTCAGGGTGTGAGAGGCACATCCTGCCCCCACCCAAATGGCGATCCTGAAACCGCCATTTTTTTTTTTTTTATAATAATTGGTTAAGAATATTTTGAATGTTGATGCATCAAAATCGAAGTAATTTATGAGTTTTTCAATTAAATGTAGTAGGTAAGGATAATAATTTTTAATCGTGGTTTTACATCAATTATAAAATATAAGTGAGAATTTGGTATCCTAGGCCAATACAAGCTAGTATTAATTAAAAACTGTTTACAAATTATTCAATATTCATTAATTACTTTAATTGTCAAATTATCATAACAATCATACTATTATTATTAAGTCTATTGGCTAATATCATGGACTTCCTTAGTAGGTACTTACATAACGCTCAATAATATTCAGAAACCATTCATTTGAATTTCAATTAATAAGTATGTTAAAAATAAGCTGCAAAACAATTTTCAATAAATAAGGATGCTAATCATTTGAAAAAAAAAGGCGGTACAGAATATTAAATTGATAATGGACATCAGAATATTATGTGTCTTGAGAAAAAATTGTTTAATTTTTTTCTTCTGAAAAAATATATTATAGTATAGCATTGTGTCCTGGCAAGTGGGATGTTTAGTTAAACATCTAGTAGGGTTAGTAAACGTTTTGGTCAATAGTTATTGAATGCGGTATTAGTGTATTAGTCAATTATAATTAATTTAAAACGTTAAGGCACATCACATAAAATTTGTATTCAAAGTTACAATAGGTAACAAAAACGAATTACGCCTAGTTAATTTAGAATACAAATCCACTTCACGTAAAACTAGTTGAAATCTTATTAATAAAAAAAACATTCGTTGCTTAACATTTAAAATAAATTAGTTACAACACTATAAGGGTTCATGATAATATATAGGTAATCGTGGAAACTAAAAAAGAATTTTATCAATGTAAATAGTTATTTTATTAATATATACTTACCTATTATAATTAATGCATTTTCAATTATTCATTATTCATTAAATTAATAGAAATGGGAAAATAATACGTATACAAAGTATATCATAAAATCATGTAAGGTGTAATTTTTATGTTTTTATTACATGGCATGATAATTTGAAACTATGCCATAATAATCACATTATAGTATATAATATTATATTCATGTAGGTAGTAGGTACCTATATTATAATACATAGTACCTATCAGTGGCGCAACTTAATAATAAGGGGCCCATGTGAAAATTTCTAGACCAGGACCCTTACCTGCTAGCAAGAATTAAACACAGTACAGCACTTGGTATAAATCGAACGTGGTTCAAAGTACTCTTCAAACTTTCCTAATATCTCCAAGAAAAATTTGAAATTTTCACAAGATCGGTCAAGTAGTTATTGAGAACCTATATTATAATAGCCACAGCTTACAAATATACATTTAACTCTCGTGTTTGTTTTAAAATATAATTTCTTTATTCGAAACCATAAGCGTGCGACAATTTAATGGATCCTTTTACCTCGTCTACCAGAGTAACTTATGGCAAACATTTAAAATACTATTTTTTACTAATTATTTTAAAAAAAAAATAAACAAAAATGTCTGTCGTAAATCTCAAAATACCTCTCCGGGTTGAACCAACTGGGTCTAAATAGTGAATCTAAACCATTCAGAGACTCTCAAAAACACACAAAAAATGTTCAGTGGTTTAGGAGAAGATCAATGACATACAAACATTTATTTGTACTATATATATATAGGCATAGATTGTTATTATTTTCGGCTACCCGGCACCCAATTCATTTTACCAAACAAAATTATTATACATTAAAACCTTCCCCGTGACTAGTGAAAACCATATTAAAATAAGTAGAGTTCTTTTCGAGATATGCTCGTACATACAAAAAAGGGACTTCTATTTTATAATGTATACATATAGATTATATTATATTAATTGTATTAATATTTAATTATTATTATATTATTTTGTATATTACACATTATAGTAGGAATATCGTATATGAGATCTCGGGGCCCCAAAAATCGGGGGCCCCTGTGAATTGCACACCCAACACTCCCGATAATTGCGCCACTGGTACCTATACTAAAATATGTACATATACTATACTGTTATTCAGTTATTGACTTTGGCAAATATAATGTACAATGTACATATTAAAAAATACGTGTTTATTTGAAACTTGTGTGAGTGTATGACAAAAGGTTAAAATTACTTAAGTGGTAAAATGTATATTAAACTGTTTGTAAAACTATTTTGATCTACAATCTATACATTGAGTTTGAGTTAGCAGAAATTGTATTCAATTAAATTCATCCAATCATATTTTAGTCTTAATTATAATACAAAGCGATTCACCAAACATGTTTTCACTTCCATTGTTTTCTTTAATAATTAATATTTTAAATATACCGATTGGTATACCTTAGTATATGCATAATATATAGGTACTAAGAACCATATTCCCTATAAAATATGAAATGTTGGTTCTCATTTGAAAAAAATGAGTTTGAATCGCCACTGGATACTCCATAAACAGTACCTATAAAAATCTAAGTACTCAAAAATATTGTATTAAGAGGACGTCATAAACTCACATCGTATCCACACGTAGTGTTGTCTCCGTCTCTTACACAAGTACGACATAGCACATTGTCGTTTCACCATTTTCAATAATGTACTGTTGGTTTTGATATTGAATTGACCAATTATAAAATATAAAGGTAAGATTATTATCTAGGGCACGACGTAGACCTTTATTGATATTATTATTTATAAAATATAAGTTATGATCAAGGCTATGAATTTAATGCACTTAAAAACTATTAAATAGGTATGCGTGCATATATGTACTAAAAACTGACAAAATATGCATACAAATATGCTCTAATTTTTCAAAAATATGCAAAAAACCACAAAATGTAACTTATATTTTTATTTTTTTCATTATAATTTTTTATTAGTTTTAGTTTAAATATTTTTATTTATTGATATGTCTTTTTAGACTTGACTAGTCTTGATCTTCGTCATATACAAGATTTGAAGAAAAGAATCATAAAGAAATATGCTTAGAATAGCTTATGTTTCTACTTAAAATTATATATTTTACCTTTAAAGTAGTTATTGTACAGTCAATAATTTCTTTAGATTTTCAAACTTGAAAGACCTGCTTGATACCAACTAAGAAAAGGAGCGTTCTACATCTGATGAAGTTATTAGGGCAAACTTGAAATACTTCATGTCGCTACTGGTTAAACCTTCTGGTATATCCAAACCTACGTTCTTTTTTTCGCCAATTAATATTTTTGAAATAATACTCATAATTTGAAATCTTTTGTTTTTGTTGAGAATTGTTTAATCTCGACTTCAATAGTACAAAAGTCAACAATACACGTTAAATAACCGAGTAAAAATAGAATAGTTTCCATGAAACTATACAAGTCATAGTTTATACAAATACATTTAATATTTTAATGTCAATTTAGAACAGATTGACCGAAAAAATCTAAAAATCACGAAAAAAAAGCATTTATACAAAAAAATCATTAAAATATGCATTTATATGCCCTAACTCATGAAATATGCAATAATATGCAAAATAAGATTTGGTATTTGAACTATAAATAAGTCAAAACAAATTTTGGTCGAATCCATTTTATTATACAGTGTAGCAAAAAAAACATGCAAATGCATTTAATTCACAGCCCTGGTTATGACCTTTTTGAAACTGTACATTTTAAAATGATCATAGTTTACTTAAAAATAATAATATATAGGTAGAGAAAACACATACGGGTACGACGAACTCTTATGTATTTTAACTTAAAAAATCGGATTTTGAATAAATTAAATATTAAATTATGAAAAGAGGGGATGACCAGGTTTGATGAATCACCATTTTCTATGCATATTCTATTTTTGAAACTATATAATTTTATTTGTTTTTTGTTCTTGATCTTATATATAAAAGTTATAAATCATAATAAATCCATTGAAGTAGAATGGTGGATTGGTAAATATACGAATAAAGTCATAATCTCTACTATATCATCAGTTCATGAAAGATTCATTTTTACTTTAAATCTGCGTATTCCATTTTTACAATTCATATTTCAGATGAATATATTATTATTGATTAAAAATCACGACTGTTTCGAGAGTCTAAAAATAAACTATATCATGTCTGTCGTTTGTGTAACAATTTAATAATTTTTATAACCCGTATTGTTGTGATAATAATATTGTTCACCTTAGTGACGCAATTTTATTCAATAAAATGGTTTGGTTGTAAATTATATATCACAGTAAACCTAATTCATATACACGTGGTGGCCCAAAAGGACGCACTGCGGCTGGTAAATATGCATATCAACATAATATCACAAGTTATATACTACCAGGCTACCTTATAATAACTAACTTACACAATACACACAAAGATTATGCGTTTTATCGCTGATATCATAATAATATACCTACATGTCGTCATGACGTGCTACATAATTTAATTCGACCAAGACAATGAACTATTTTACCGTAGGTAGGTAGTAGGTATCAAAAAGTTACCCATTATCTATTTACACGATCACTTTTATAATATATATCACATAAGTGTAGGGTACTATACCAATGAGCCGATATAATTTGTATTTTATTGTACGTATATATAATATATACGATAGTTGAAAATGTAATAAGTGTACCTATAGTAAAAACACGCTTAAACAAATTATTTACATTGCGATAATATAATGCGTACATTATAAATTTATACAATTATACCTAGGTACTTTAAAATTACTACACATTATAAATATTATAATATACATGAATTAACTATAAAATAATCATGTACCTAACAATTCAGCTTATTACGATTTACGAGTTAAAGTTTGGCTTACACATTCTATTAGGTATCTATTAATAATAATAAATAAATGTGTAGGTATATTGTACACTTATGTTTTATCAAGCTGTTTACATTGATTTTGAAAATTAAAATAAACATACCATTTATATATACTTTATCAAATATTTTTCGATTTAATAATTAATTTACAGAGACGTCTGATTACCCAAAACACTAGAGGTAGACAAAACATTATTTTTATTTTTGGATGAATGAAGTTAACTGATATTTTCTCCCTATTATTTAACTTTAAACCTATATAGTTTAATATAATATTGTTTGTTAACTATTAAATTATAACTTATAACTTATAAAGTTCTTAACATCGACTCATCTAGATAGTTAAAAAGTCTTTGTAAAAGCTTTTACAAACTTAAGCTAATTTTTTTTTTGTTATCTTTTACTTTTTTTTTTATAGGAACACGGGGGCAAGTCTTGCGAAGTAATGCAAAAATAACAAAATCGCTTGTAATAATAAATAATAATTGTCCTTTGATAGTATTGTGTCAACTCTCGTTGTGTAGAAAGTGTTCAGTTTGTTTTTAAACTATTCAATCCATAGACACCAATAGTCGTGACTCTTCTCAATAATAATAATAATAATACAAACATTTGGCATCGACATTAATTTGTCATTTGTATTTTGACAAGTTACGTATTCTACAGTAATTACAATGCAGTCATAAATCACAATTTATTACAATCATTACTTCTTTTCGGACGTTTCCAAAGATTACATTACACAGGCGATCACCGTAGGTACTATGGTCTATGACGTGTGCCCGAGTTGCACGAGTATAGTTTGTCTGTCAACGCCCACTATTAATTGTTGCCTCGGTATAAACCAAATTACCATGGTTGTCGATATTGTGCCATGTCTAAGAGACTGTTGCATTACGTACCTATATAGAAACAAATGGAACTTAGCACAGTGACTATACACGGGGTCTTCGCAGGTCATTACCTTAATTTATATGTACATTGTGTAGATAGTATAAGTACAAAAATAGTACAATGTACTTAGGGCATGTTAAGTTGATGTAATAGATTCATAAATGTCTCTATACGTTTTTTTTTTTTACTTATAATTTAATTATTGTTTTGATTATGTTCATATTCTTAAAACTAAAAAAGCCTATTAAAAACTATACACATTTAAAAAAAAAGGAAGGTAATGTTTGAATACTAACACCTAAAAAAATAGCGAATGTGTATTTTCGGTATTTTTTGCCTTTTGGTTTATGTAAGTGAACTTTATAGGAATCTTTTTTTTCAGACTTTTTAAGTATGAAAAATAATTATTATCAACAGAAATCTATAAAAGTCAATAATATAATATGTCAATATGGTATAGCGCAAAAAGAGCCAAAATATTTTTAAAATTATAACATATTATGTCTGAAAATTGTTAATATAAAATAAACATTTATGGAAAACAAATACTTACGGTTATTTATTTTTGAATTCCAACAAAAAAACAAAATCAATTTTATTGATAACTGGCGTTGCATAAAATATTCTCCCTAACCTTAATTTTATTTCAGTTTTTTTTCAGATTATTTTGAAAAGTCTTGGAATTTTTAATTTTATTATATCTCCAATGTACGTACTCTATTCAATGTCGATCCATTCAATTTCCTACCATTAACTGCCATCAACATTGATGATAAATGCATTTTTTTCTGTTATTTATTTATAATTCATACTGATAATGTCCAATTCACAATATAGAAATAACATAACAATACTTAATAATTAATAAACTTTCCTTATAAAAAGAGTCTTCAG
This sequence comes from Acyrthosiphon pisum, assembly GCF_005508785.2. Taxonomy (NCBI): domain Eukaryota; kingdom Metazoa; phylum Arthropoda; class Insecta; order Hemiptera; family Aphididae; genus Acyrthosiphon; species Acyrthosiphon pisum. The sequence goes on along the minus strand of NC_042494.1, from coordinate 97,453,958 downwards.
AAGTTAAGACAAAAAAAAAAAAATACACACACACGCAGACAACCGGTACGGTGATGTCCGTACAAGCAGCACATTCATCGCTCTACTCTGAATTTAAAATACTTGTTCCCGAAAGGTATTCAACAATTCTTATAGGTATATTTTTGATGAAAAGGTGAATGGATGGTTGAGTTGTTATAATAAAATATGACGTTATGTGCAAAAATATGCAAAGTTCAATCTTATTGAAAAATTATAGCTTGATATATTATTTTTAAATTTATTTTGGTTTTATTGCACATTCGATATCATTTAATGATTATTAAGTATAATGAATTGTGATAGTACTTTTGATATTTTATTCTAGCTCATATTAAAGTCATGCATACATACATGATAATCATATAGCATAATATTAAATATACGTATATAATATATTGAACTCACTATATAATTAATTAAAATATATAATGAATAATGATTGTACCTACGTGTTAAAATTTTAAGAATGAAAGTCATTAATTATTCTCCTAAAATTCACCAAAACCAAGCTAAATGCACCACTGCGTGTGAAAAGTTTTGACCTAGTAAAAGATACTTTTGATTAAATTGAATTCGTCAACACATAATTGATTATAAATTATTCAAACCAGTCGGGCTCGTCGAATTTCGCATTTGTCTGGTTAAACTGCAACGTTGGTGTCGATATGCTGAATGAAATAAAAGTAACTTATGGTTTGGCTGTAAATTGTGTATATCTAAATAGCTTAACAAAGTTCTTGAACAAAAATAATCCTTACATACTGTTATAGAACTCGATGAATTCAATAGCTATTCATATTATCTTCTATTCAAGTACCTACAGTAAACCTGCAACAAGTGGGTAACCATCTAATATTAATAAATTGTGTGCTGGTGTATTTGTACTATAATACACTTAAGGCGTACATGATTAAGATTTTGTGCAAATAGTCTTATCTATGAATTATGTTTTAGCAACTCGAATTTTATTGGCTATAGCCACATACACACATGGAACATATTATTATATTCGTTCACCCTTCAATCAGTGTGTAAAAAATGTTTAAACAACGCATTGCTGTCGTTTGTTGAGGTACCTAACTCAATAATCGAGTTGAATACTAATAAAAAAAACTATCGAAATCAACACTAGTAAAACGCTACAACTGCAATGGCAACGTTTTACTTAAAAACTGTGCTTGCCCACTCGAATTTGTCGAATAGTATTTCAACGACGTGCTCAGTGATCCAATTACAGGTATATTCAATGTTCATCTATGATCTAAGTATGATAAGTTGGTAACTATATAAATTACGTAAAAAATGGAATCGTATAATAGGTCTATCCGCAGAGTTTAATATAATATGGTCATACGCTGCATGATAAGTTTACAAATCGATGTTATTCGATAATACCTAATGTTTTAGGAAAATAATGTTTATTTTATATAATATAACAATCTATTATTGAATGATTGAATGACTAATTATCATTGTTCGAGCCAATATTTTAACACTTCTATACGTGTAACTGTCAGACGATTAAATCTTTAGACGTTCCTAATTGATGTTATTTTGATGAGAGTGCAATATCGTACCTATTTGCGCTAAAAATCCTTGGCACATTAATATTATTATATCGTTGTTGTCACTAAAATGTAATCAAATTTTAAGATATACCTTACCTACAATAATTGTATTGAGTGATTTATAGAAGAAATAATTGGGATTTTTTTTCATTAGGTGCTTAATTTGTATATGTCATACCATCGGAACATCGTGTGCCTACTACAATGATCTAATTTGGTAAACACTAATGTGTAATATATAGGTACGTGAACTTGTGTATTTGTATATGATAGCACCCTAAACAAAATTATAACTGTAATTAATGTAGTATTACAACTGTACATTTGGTTGAAAAATATTTTTTGTGTTAAACATATATATGTTAATTTAACTTATGCCAAATTAAACATTTACATTGTTCATTTAAATTCGATTATCTCAAACATAATGATAATCTACCTACTGTTCAGATTGTGCGATATTAGTTAGCGATGGTATGAGTATGTTTTATGTTTATACATAAATAGGGTTTGAAATTTCATGAAATTTATTTTTTTAAATATATTTTCATATTAATGAAAGATAAAAAAACAAATTTTAAACTTTAAAGTATAGTAGAAAGTAACAACGATAAACTTAGTTAAATGTTAATGACAAATATTATAGAAATATTTCTTACATAGTAAATTATACGAATTATATAATAATTATAATAAATATAATAAATATATAATATATTCTTTATTTCATGCTCCGGCATTAAATATTGATAATCACTAATCAGGTATGAAATCATTATGATCATCTAGTGTTGATTTAATAAAACATACAAAAAACACAGTTAAAAATACATTTAAAAAATATGTTTTCAAATATTTCAAGTGAGGTAAAAGTTTCCAGTTTAAAATATTTCAAAGTGAAATTACATGTGAAATATTTCATACTCATATTAAATATTGTCGTTTGTTTGATTTGTATGCACGTACGGCGAACACTTACAAACATGGCTTAATATAATTTTTGGCATACAATTAAATTTAGCACATGAATACATGATCATCATCTTTAATATACTTACCTATAAAGTATAAAGTACCTATATAAACATAATACCTAATAGGCATGTACCTACCTTGTATAGTAGGTATAAACTGAACTATAATATAATTCATAAAACATAGAACGTATATTATAAAACTCGCGATACTTAATATATTAGGTACATACTATACATATTTTTATTATTATTATTTTTAAAAATATTTTGTTAGTGTAATATTAATTGTAGAAGAGGTGTGGCGAATATGGAATACTATTTTATTTTCACCCTTTATGGTTATACTAATAATGTAAATAAAATATAATTTATGAATTAATTCTATTCATATTTTTAGTCATTTAAAGACTAAAAATTCAATTTATCAAAATATTATCTAGACTACAACATAAGTCACCAGGTAGGTTAGGTTAGATAACAGCTCTTCTGTACAGTAGATGTCGATAGTGTGCCTCGTCATAGAGTAGGCCACTGTAATACGAGATAGATGTGATAACTTTTAATTCAGTAATAAATCATTGTATGCAATTAAAAATATTTTAAACGTGACGGTCGACTTTTTGGTAACCAAAATAGGAGAAAATGTTATTTACCTATACAATCTAAGGTTAATAGTTTTTGGATTACTACAAAATAAGATAATCGTTATATGAGAATATTTTTTAGATTACGGGTGAATATCCAATGTTTAACTTCCAACGCAATCCAAAAAATGTATTTCATTACCCAGAAAACTTTTTTTTTTGTTAAATGTAGTAAAATCTTAGATATCATAAAAAAAAATTATGTATTTCCAACTCAAAATAATTTGCAAATTTTTATGATTTGGATGAATTTTGTCGAAATTCTAATTTCAGATGATCATAAACATATTATCAACAATAATTAAAAAAAAACTAATTAAAATTGAAATTTTGTCATGCCTATAATTAATAGTTTAAAAATAGTCATCAAAATATTTTAAATATTTGTCGGTGTACCTATAGAAAATACAATAAAAAAATTCAGTTAAAATGTCATGTACCTATCCATAGTTATTTTTTTTAGAATTACCAAAAAACGATTTTAAACTTTTTTCAAAAACTGCAGATTTTGCGAAAAAATCTCTGTTTTCCTTTAATTTGTTGTTTGTGTTCCAGGTGATTTTGAGAAGTACTGGGAATTTTTTTCCACCAAAAAAGTTGCTAAAGTAGAAAATCGAATCATTTTTACTGCTCTAAAAGGTGACGACCGAACCACACAAAAAAAAAAAATACACACATATCATTGTAAAATCAATACATTCATCGCTCCACCCAGAATCTAATAACCTTATTTTATTTATTAATAATTATTATTAACTTTAAATGTGATTTATTTAGTTAATATAAGCAGTAAAAATAATGAAAATAAAACAGTAAATTTTTATTTAAACGGTAAAACGATTCTGAGTGGAGACGTAGTGTCAGTTTAGCATACTTGAATACATAATCAAATTTAATAAATTAAAAAAAAATTAATTATTTTCTTCTTGATGGAGGTAGTAAAACTTGTTGGAAACCTTTTATTAAACATTTTTATATTAGCTATAAAAAGAAAAACTCTCATGAATTCCTAACTGAAAAATAATTAACAAATTTCAAAAATTTTCTCATGGTTATAAATAGCTCAAAAAAAAGTTAAAATAGTTTCAAAATGTTATCATTCATTGAAAATGTTAATTTAAATAATTGGTCAAAACTTCAAAGGTTCTATTGTTGTTAGTTTCTGAGTAGCATCAAAAAAAATAAAATCGATTTTTTCAAATTTTTTTTTTTTGACCCCCCAACTCTAAAGAAAGGCTAAAGCTATTAAACCAGGAAAAACGTGTCAATGCTAAATATCAACGAGAAATCATACCATACATTTACCATCAACAGCTTAATTTATTATTATTTTATAATATGATATTATGAAGTATGACAAAGGTTCAATGTTTTAAATGATATACAATTTAATAAATAGTATTGTTATATTTTTTAAACTAGTATTCAGACAATTGTTCAGCCAATATATAGCTCTACATCAAGCAATGGACTTAATAATTAAAAGAATTGATCTATAGATTTTTTGATGATGTGGTTATTGTAAAAACTTACTTAACTACAACATTTCAATGATATTTAACATTGATTATTTTTTTTTTGTGTGTGATGTACTATTTTAAGATTAAAATTATGTACTTGACCTTAACAAAAAAAATTACCACCTTGACAGTTAATTTTTATTGTATTATTACTTATTTTACTATATAATTTTGATAATTTTCTCATAGTGCGTGATTTTATCATTATGGTTTATATTGCCATTTGGATTTTAATGATCAAATATAAAATTTATTCTAGTATTCAATATACAATTTTACAAATTCCTCCACAGTTTTTTTGGAAAACAGCTGAAGGTAAATTCTCTATCCCGAGAGAGCCGATACCGCGATATGTGGTACAATTGATCGGAGACTAAATCTATTCAATTGGCTTTATATCGACTAATATTTTTTAAAAACAGAGAAGAAATACAACCAAACGTTTTTGGAAACTCTCTTATTAAATTCAGAACAAAAAAACCATCTATTACATCTGGGTGTTAAGGTTGTATGTTAATACAATACAAGCTGACAAACTCACATAATTTCAATTTCAAAAATGTTTTTTACAACGCGTACCACCATGATGACAAAACGTTATAATACAATGGGTTATGTACTAGTGTATATGTTGTGAAATATAAATAGCACACTTTAATATTATGTATTAATTGTATGAAACTCTGATGAGCTATTAATGTTGAGACCAAACACGTGTACACGGATGCTGCACTGCAGTAGGTTTACTGTGTGGCTGTGTAGTTTTAAATACTTATGTAAGTTGGAGAAAGAAAGATAAAGTTGCTCGGTGGAGGTAAAAAAATACCCATTATTGATTTAGATATATTTAGGTAAGCCATCTATGGGTTATTTATTAATAAATAATTTTGTAGAACCATAATAGACTATAAACTAATGGGTAGCGCTTCCCACACCACCCTACCATTGGTTAATCCAGACGACTTAACTGAGAGGGAAAAAACAGTATATACGAGAGAGAAAAAAACATTTTTTGGCACATTGTGACGGCCCACACTCTCTCATTCTCTCTCAACAATCTCTATGTGCTGTCTATTAGTTTATAGGTCTATGTATACAGAACGTTGCAGTTGTTATTGCAAGCGTCATACATTCGGGAAAATTAATAGCTTTTTACCCGCCTAATAAAAATAACGCGTTTGGACGAGTTCTTAATTCTGTGTTTAAGCGAGTATGATACAATCTATACTACTATTTAAGATTGTAAGGGGTTTTCTATGACCGCGCTAACCAAGAAAACTACAGAACCGATTTGGCTGAAATTTTTGACGGTTTACCTGACAGTCTGATGAAGGTTTTTGTACCACTTTTGTTAATAAAAACTCAGTATAAAGTTCTTGAAAAAATTAAAAAACAAAGCTAATCTAATCCTTATATATATATAATATATATATATAAAAACAGGCCTTTTTTATGTTCCAATTTTGTGACTACACTAACTAATATTTTTCCAATTTTTTTTTACAGAGTTGTTCCAAATGCCTTCTTGAGTGTCACCACGTTGCCCGATTTTTCATTTTTTTTTGTTTGAGTGCAAGGAGAAGGGAATCTACATATTAAATACCTAAAATCCAAATAGCACTGACTCGATCATTGCTGTATCTCAAAAACTATACAATATACGAACTTGAAATTTGGAATAGTGGTTCTTCGAATACTTTTACCGTGCAATAAGAGAGGATTTGCCAAAATTCGCGTTTAAAAGAGGTGCACAAACAGGGACATTGAAGTTTACATTGGAAATGTTATTTTTATTTATTAATAGTTCCCATTGTTTACAGTCAATAATAGAAATTAGTGTTTATTTATTATCGGTTACCATTGGTTATTTGTGCAGTCCGGTACAAGCTTGCATAAAATCGAATTATTGAACATTGCCTACCAAGGTGATTGGTGAAAGAGTTGCCCTTTGTCCGCGATCCGACGTAGTCGGATTGCCTACCAGGGTGGCTTAGTTGCACTTACTGCAGGCTGCAGCAAGTTACACCCAAAAGTAGTTGAACAATCATAATTTTTTTAAGATTGGAAACGTAAGCTCGTTATTGTGTTAGAGTTTGTTATTAGTTTATTGCGTATAATATAGTATACAGACTAGATCATTAGATCATTTTACTACAAAATGAAATAAAAGATGAATTTCGATTGAAAATTATATTTTTAGTTAATCATCTAACCACTTCAAAAGCAGATATTTTCGTTTATCCATGGAATTCATGGACAGTCCAAAGTCTGTTAAAATAGGATGAATGATAAATTAATACTTCCGAAACGCATCACATGATGTTAAAAAGGTCACCTAAACACATTGCAATTTGTACAAATTCGTCTATACGCAAACCACCCGTTATGTTGTTATGAGTCACATTATTTTTGGGCAATGTTAATCGATTTTTCACCTCTCTGGTTTTAGGTAAGTGATGAATACTTTTGATTAAATAAATAAATCATTATTAGGATTATATTTATTTGGTATAGTATTTTTTGATTAGAATATCTTCTAAGGTTCTAACCTTTCAACCATGCTTGTTTGAATATGTTCAGATGTGTAATTTAGATCCTAGACCGAAATTTCGTCGATAAAGATTATTCTATTCATTGTATGTAATAAAATGTTATTCAAACCATTTTTAGTGTTTCAAATAGATATTGCAGTTATGTAACATGTAACTTGAGTCAAGTTATTATAGGCCAAATATTATACTGGCTAGACTTTTTTACTTTCAACCTCCCGAAAAAAGTATCAACTAGATTCACTTACCTATACTCCGGCCCACGAGAGTGCATACGTAAACCGCGCATTCATATAGTAATACGTGACGTCTGTTTTCTCCCACCATGATGCCATTCCCACTATTCGGCAACGTGCCGATGCGCAGTGACGGACGCGTTCTGACATATGGACTCTCGTGGGCCGCAGTATACCAAAAAAGATGCTAATGTAAAAAATATGTACGCATTTTTATTGCACCAAAGGTGATGACAGAAAAAAAAATAAACATCATAATAGAACAAATAACGCTCCTCTCAGAATCTAAAATAAGAAAATTTGTTAAGATTTAAAAACTATTATTAAAACAATTGTTTGACTCCCAAAAATTTAGACCGTATTTGCGTAGATTGTCTTAAATTTATTTTATATAAATGGGGATGGAAAATTATTCGTTTGGTCAAAAAGCTTAAAAATGTACCATTAGGTTACTAACCTACCTAACCTGACGTCGTGATGTAGATACTAAAATATAAATATGACTACCACGTTAAACAAATATTATCGTGATCGGTAGCGAAAACGGTTTTGAAAAACAGCACAACGGCGTTTGGTTTATTAATTTATTATGGTGCAACAAAATACCTATGCAAAGAACGTGTTTTAAAATCGTCCAGCTGAGACTATCCAAACGTATACTTAAGTTTTATTTTTGTTATATTTTATAACTCCTATAATATTAACAAATTAAAATTTAAATGGGATTAAGAGCAAGAGGGGAGGGATGATTATAAATATTAAAGAACATACCTATTCATGTTCTATATACTGTAATAATTGGTGTAATAGTCTGTAGAAACACGTGATTATAGTTGGACAGTTATTATATCATTCAGCAATATTAGTATTGTTTTTTGAGTACGTCTATACAATGATGAAATTCGTTGGTTCGTCGTTGTTAAACTTGTGTTTTAGCTTATATCACCACCTTTCATAATTAATAATAATTTAAACCCATACAACTTAATTTATTAATCCACGACTATGATAAGTATAATTGGTGATTATAACAGACTGATATTAATTTACATTATGAAAAAAAAAATTCACTAGGTAATGTTTTAGTCGACAAAGAGCCACTGTAACGTGTGGTTTTGTTTCACGTTAAAGCGATTATTATTATTATTATTATTATTATTTTTTTTTTTATTAGTTTTTAACGAATATTTATATTGCGAAATGTTTTTTATTCTTTGAGTGCATATATGACAATAGGCGGGAGTTGAACTGCTGCAGTAAAATGTTAAATATTAAAAATGTGGTCATCATGAACGTCTATATAATGTAAAATAATCTATAAAATAACATTATAAAAAGGTAAAAATTGTTTGCATGTAATCTCGGTATTTAATGAACCGATTCAAAAAATTATTTTACTGATAGAAATCTACAGTATCTTTGAGTAACAAAGCAATATAATAATGTTATATACCTATATAATATTAATATGTTTTTAATCATATTAAATTAAAAATAAATGCACGTTTGGATAAGGCTTATATTGATTTGGAAACTACTGAACCAATTGGCTTTAACTTTGCACATATATTCCTTGAGACCCGGGAAATGTTTATAAATTAATTTTTCAATCCCTATACTCTAATATTTTTATGTCTATGTACCTATAAGATTGCCACTGGTTACACAAAAAAAAGAGACTTTTATAACATATAATATATAAAAATCTCGTGGCACGGTGTTTGTTGTCGCGCTCCTCAAACACGACTAGACTGATTTAAATGACTTTTTTTTTATATTTGGTTGGTATGAGAAAAGGTCGTAAAGTATTTTTACCCTTCTCCTCCTATATCCAATTTTTTTTTATCACGATTTTAGTAGGATTTTGAGATTTATGATGGACATTTTTGTTTATAAATAGTTGCTATTGGTTATATGAGAAATAATAAGTAGAAATTAGTACTTATTATTTAGTTGTCATTGGTTAATCGCAGATGTATGTAATAGATATTTATAAATTAGGTAATATTAGGTAATGTTTGTAACTTGTATACACAAGAACTACCTACATACTTAGGAACTAAGATTTTTTATCAAAATATTTCAATTCAAATTGTTATTATGATTTATAAATCATTAGCTCTGTTGTTTTCTTTTTGAATTATATATTTATATATCACTTAATTTTAACATGTCCAGTACCTATTTCAGTATATTAATCAAAATTATTTATGTTAAACGTTTTTATGTATTTTATTTTTATTTTTAAGTAAAATATAAATATAACAAATATAGTAAATCTTAGAATTACGAGAAACCATTCTTGTTACGAATAAAGCCAGTATTGAAAATTAGAATTATACCGATTCATGTTGATTATTATTGTTTCGTTAAATTGTAATATGAGGATGTCAGCGCACTATTCGTTTTCTTTCTCTGGCTCACGCGCAACATAGACAAAACGCATTTACGCAAAATCATTTTTTCTATACGTTTAAGTAATCTTAGAGTAAAGTCACCTATTACAAAAAAGATAGAGAATAATA
>NC_042494.1:97440381-97442716 GCF_005508785.2 Acyrthosiphon pisum | reverse complement strand
TTTTTTGAGCTGTTTACGGACATGTAAGTTTTCAATTTTTTTAGTTTTTTTTTTCTATAAATATCAATAAAGTTTTATCTGTTGGGCCAAAGAGTGTATAAATTTAATACAAAACTCGTGATATATTGTTACAATATCAGTTGAAAAATATTAAAAATACATAGGCACAATTTTTTTTTATAAGCATTTAAAGATCAAATTTTGACAAAATTTATCAAATTTTAATTTGAAAAATTATTTTGTAGTTAAAAATTTATAAAATGTTCAATTTTTGTATCTAAGAATTGAAAATTTAAAACAAGATTCCACGTAAGTAATTAATTCTGTTACCAAAAAATCTAAAAAAATACATTTACACAGTTTATTTTTATAGTCATTTTAAGTACAAATTTGGACGAAATTACATATTAAAAACCTAGAATAACTATTTTAGTTATTTTGTTGTGATTGTATAATATTATTCGTGGGTACTTGAAACTTCTAAAGTATACTATTATATATCTATGATAGTACCACGGTTTTTTGTTGATGTATAACGCGTTATAAGTACCTAATACATATTATGATATGATTAATTTGGAATTTATTATAGGTACCTAATATAATATTATGTCTTATACCTAGACTAACATACCGTCTCCGCTCAGAATCGTTTTTCTTATACAATGATATTATATCATTGAATTCAAATTTAATACCATCCATTATACAGTGACCCACTTGTAACCTACTGTACAGCAGAGCGAAATCAATTTACCCACCTTTTTTAATATGACATTTTTAGGAATTTGAGGAATAATATCAAACATGTAGGAAAGTCAATTTCAAGTAGACTTGACGACAAATTCAAATCTGTTTTCAGAATTCTTATCACTTCATTAGATGAATTGGTATGTTTGGCAAAAAACACGTCTAAAAACTATATCACGCATGTGATAGACAAAAATAGAAAACATGGTATGGAATCCCCTTAACGAAAATTGAATGTAATATTTATGTAATAATCATACAGGGCACAGTGGGCACATGCCAAAAATTAATATTGTTGGAACGAAAACTATGACGTTAGTGTGACATTACTACGCGTTCGAGTTTAAATTAAAATAATTTTATTGTAATAATAGTGTTTTAGGAAAAGTTTTTTTTTTTGAAAAAGTGTGACTAAAATTACAAATAGGTATTATGCAAAACGCTGTACCAACCTAGTTAGTAATTACAATATAAACTAAACACATTGTACTGTGCATTTGAGTAGGTATATGAAGAACAATTGATAACGGAACATCTTATACATTTTTTAATTTTTTTTACAAAAAGTATTTAACTTAAAATATATTTTTAAGTATATTATATAATTAAATGTCTAAATACATCCGTTATATTTTGATAAAGAAGAGAATAATTGGTAATGATAATCGGTAACGGCAAATCAAAACAATTTCGTTTCGCTGCGTATATGCGTGGACTATTTTTTTTTTAAATGTAATTTATTACAAACACATTTAATCAACCCATACTGTGTGTTAATTATAATATTTAAAATTTTTATAACCTACTAGCTGATCCCGTGAACTTCGTTGCCTGACAACCAATAATTATTATTATTGTAATAGCTACAAAACCCGTGGCAACCATTTATAAACAAACATTTTTATCGTAAATCTCAAAATCCCGGTTTAAGCCAGGGCTTGAAACCGATTGAAATAATTTCGGTTTCGGTTTCGGTTTCTAAATTTTACGATTTCGGTTTTAACTTAGCAATACCGGTATTAAGAAATTTCGGTTTCGGTTTCGGTTTTGAATACCGGTTTCTAAATGTTCCGGTTTCGGTTTCGGTTTTCAATATCGGTTTCTAAAATTTTCGGTTTCGGTTTCAGTTTTGAATACCGGTTTCTAAATTTTTCGGTTTCAACTTAGCAATACCGGTATTAAGAAATTTCGGTTTTGCATACCGGTTTCTAAATTTTTCGGTTTTGGTTTTAATTTTTCAATACCGGTATTAAAAATGTAATTTCGTTTTTGTATACCGGTTTTTACATTTTTAAAAACGGATTTCCAAGCACACTTGAAATTATAATTGAATGGTTTTATTATACTTAATTACTTGATAAGATATTTGAATGTGTGATACAAATAAGAGAAATGTTTTAATAGGAGTGATTTTTTTAATTTGATTCTACAATTTACAAGATATAAAGAACCTAGAAGTTAGATTAAAATTAGAACAGTTTAAACTTTAAAGATAATATGTAGTACATTCATCACTAGACTATCTTTCTTTTGATGCAAACCTCTTCCTTGTTCGATTTTTTTCTTTTGTAGCATTTATTATAAC
>NC_042494.1:97438984-97440331 GCF_005508785.2 Acyrthosiphon pisum | reverse complement strand
GAATAATACTTTTGTGGGAATGACATATCGATTTGTCTAAATATTGTCTCAAATCAATTTAAACATCATTTAAATTTACAACATTTTTTATATATTTTGAAAGTGCAATACAAAGTCAAATAATAATAAAATATGAAATCGATATGTCATTCCTTCAAAAATATTATTCTCTATCTTTTTTGTAATAGGTGACTTAACTCTAAAATTACTTAAACGCAAGAAAAAAATGATTTTGCGTAAATGCGTTTTGTCTATGTTGCGTGTGAGCCAGAGAAAGAAAACGAATAGTGCGCTGACATCCTCTTAAGTGGATATTGCTAGATTTTAGGCTACCTACAAAATGAGATTAGAATTTTTAATTGTAAAATCGTAATTATTAAAATATAATATAATGTCCATTATAATAAAACAAATCAGGAGTAAGTAATTCAAATTTCGAATTAGTGTATAATAGTGTATTGTATGAGTCACAGTTATACTGAAGAAAAAAATGTACAATGTCATATTGTATATTAGCGTGGTTCGGTTAATTGGTAATACGTATAACAATAAATTAATAACGTTAATTATTGTGACGTTTATGTCATTATTAATTTAATCATAATAATAATTTTGAAAGAGATTACGGGATTGGTATATGATATGGACGGTTTAAATTGTGTACGAGTTGTTGTCGAAGAAACTAACCAGAATACAAATTATAATTATTTTATTCGTAAACTATAAACTCAACACGTCTGTTCGTCCATGGTATTAAGGGGATTCGTATCCGTCATTTTCGTCTTCAACATACCAATTGATCTAATGAAGCGATAAGAATTCTGAAAACAGATTTGAATTTGTCAAGTCTACGTCTTGAAAACGAATTTTTATTTTTTGATTTTAATTTCTCAGGAAATTAAAATATAGCAATTTTTAAACACTCTTTTAGATTCTGAGTGGAACGATGAATGTATTGATTTTACAATGATGTGTGTTTTTTTATTTTTTTATTTTTTTATTTTTTTATTTTTTTTGTGTCTGTGTACACGATAAGTAGTCGAAATAATGCTACGATTTTCAACTTCAGTATCTTGTTCGATCAGAAAGTGAATATCGTTGGTGCATTGGGGAGGTCAAAATTTAAATTTCCCAGTGGTTTTCAAAAGCGCCGGGAAAAACAAAAGAAAAATTAAGGAAAAACGGAAATTTTTACGCAAAACCGATTTTTCACAAAATTGAATTTGGTTTTTGGTGTAACTTTAAAAAAAATTACCGTAGATACATGAAATTTTGACTGAATGTTTATCTTAGCATCTTCTATACACCATAACATTTTCAAAATATTTTGATGTATTTTGAGTTCTT
>NC_042494.1:97435217-97436865 GCF_005508785.2 Acyrthosiphon pisum | reverse complement strand
GCATGTGATAGACAAAAATAGAAAACATGGTATGGAATCCCCTTAACGAAAATTGAATGTAATATTTATGTAATAATCATACAGGGCACAGTGGGCACATGCCAAAAATTAATATTGTTGGAACGAAAACTATGACGTTAGTGTGACATTACTACGCGTTCGAGTTTAAATTAAAATAATTTTATTGTAATAATAGTGTTTTAGGAAAAGTTTTTTTTTTTGAAAAAGTGTGACTAAAATTACAAATAGGTATTATGCAAAACGCTGTACCAACCTAGTTAGTAATTACAATATAAACTAAACACATTGTACTGTGCATTTGAGTAGGTATATGAAGAACAATTGATAACGGAACATCTTATACATTTTTTAATTTTTTTTACAAAAAGTATTTAACTTAAAATATATTTTTAAGTATATTATATAATTAAATGTCTAAATACATCCGTTATATTTTGATAAAAAGATAATAATTGGTAATGATAATCGGTAACGGCAAATCAAAACAGTTTCGCTGCGTATATGCGTGGACTATTTTTTTATTAAATATAATTTATTACAAACACATTTAATCAACCCATACTGTGTGTTAATTATAATATTTTATATTTTTATAACCTACTAGCTGATCCCGTGAACTTCGTTGCCTGACAACCAATAATTATTATTATAATAGCTACAAAACCCGTGGCAACCATTTATAAACAAACATTTTTATCGTAAATCTCAAAATCCCGGTTTAAGCACCTCCCAGGGTTGGTATTCTTCCTTTTTAAATTAGCCTATCAATTGCCCAGAGGTCTAATCTATCGATATATATATATAAATAGCTGATCCCGGGCACTCAGTTGTCCATTAAAAATGCCAACTCTATATAATATGAATAATATGTTTTACATATTACCATGGCAACCATTTATATAAAAAACATTCCATCTGAAATCTCAAATTAATATATAAATGGTTGCCATGGTAATATGGACACACAGACAGGCAGACATACATTCATTTTTATATATATATCTAATATATACAATTTTCGTGTCAGAGTGTTAGTGATTGAACTCCTCCGAAATGGCTCGACCGATTTAGATCAAATTTTCTGTGTATATTTGGTAGGTTGGAGGAGGAGCTCAATAACAAACACTGTGACACGACATTATTATATATTAGATGTACAAATCTACTTGATATGCTGTGACAGCATTGCTGTCGCACATTGTCCGCGATCCGCCGCAGTCGGATTGATTATCAGGATTGCTGAAGTGCATTTACTGCTGCGAGTTACATCCAAAAGGATTTGAACAATCGCAATTTTTAAAGGATTGTCATTTTTTATGGGCAACAAAGTGCACGGGGTCAGCTAGTAGATATAAAATAATTTTATGACAGTTAAGCACCACACGTTCAGTGTTAAGTTCTATGGCATTATATTTTTTAAATCTATTTTATATTTTTATTATGCTAAGTCAACAAAAAGTTGGGTTACTATGTATATTTTGAAGTCAGAGGTTTTGATTATCACATATTAATACAAATAAACTTGAAATATGTAGATTGATATAGGTAGCTACCAATGGCCGTGAAGATGGCCCACCCAATTTCTCCCAAACCAATTTAACCTATATCAAAATTTAGCAAATAATTG
>NC_042494.1:97434408-97435167 GCF_005508785.2 Acyrthosiphon pisum | reverse complement strand
AAGTTTTCAATTTTTTTAGTTTTTTTTTTCTATAAATATCAATAAAGTTTTATCTGTTGGGCCAAAGAGTGTATAAATTTAATACAAAACTCCTGATATATTGTTACAATATCAGTTGAAAAATATTAAAAATACATAGGCACAATTTTTTTTTATAAGCATTTAAAGATCAAATTTTGACAAAATTTATCAAATTTTAATTTGAAAAATTATTTTGTAGTTAAAAATTTATAAAATGTTCAATTTTTGTATCTAAGAATTGAAAATTTAAAACAAGATTCCACGTAAGTAATTAATTCTGTTACCAAAAAATCTAAAAAAATACATTTACACAGTTTATTTTTATAGTCATTTTAAGTACAAATTTGGACGAAATTACATATTAAAAACCTAGAATAACTATTTTAGTTATTTTGTTGTGATTGTATAATATTATTCGTGGGTACTTGAAACTTCTAAAGTATACTATTATATATCTATGATAGTACCACGGTTTTTTGTTGATGTATAACGCGTTATAAGTACCTAATACATATTATGATATGATTAATTTGGAATTTATTATAGGTACCTAATATAATATTATGTCTTATACCTAGACTAACATACCGTCTCCGCTCAGAATCGTTTTTCTTATACAATGATATTATATCATTGAATTCAAATTTAATACCATCCATTATACAGTGACCCACTTGTAACCTACTGTACAGCAGAGCGAAATCAATTTACCCACCTTTTTTAATATGACATTTTTAG
>NC_042494.1:97397222-97433052 GCF_005508785.2 Acyrthosiphon pisum | reverse complement strand
TAAAACGGTTTATACCGGTTTCTGAAATCGGTTTTGAAAACGGTTTCAAGCCCTGGTTTAAGCACCTCCCAGGGTTGGTATTCTTCCTTTTTAAATTAGCCTATCAATTGCCCAGAGGTCTAATCTATCGATATATATATATATAAATAGCTGATCCCGTGCACTCAGTTGTCCATTAAAAATGCCAACTCTATATAATATGAATAATATGTTTTACATATTACCATGGCAACCATTTATATAAAAAACATTCCATCTGAAATCTCAAATTAATATATAAATGGTTGTCATGGTAATATGGACACACAGACAGGCAGACATACATTCATTTTTATATATATATCTAATATATACAATTTTCGTGTCAGAGTGTTAGTGATTGAACTCCTCCGAAATGGCTCGACCGATTTTGATCAAATTTTCTGTGTATATTTGGTAGGTTGGAGGAGGAGCTCAATAACAAACACTGTGACACGACATTATTATATATTAGATATACAAATCTACTTGATATGCTGTGACAGCATTGCTGTCGCACATTGTCCACGATCCGCCGCAGTCGGATTGATTATCAGGATTGCTGAAGTGCATTTACTGCTGCGAGTTACATCCAAAAGGATTTGAACAATCGCAATTTTTAAAGGATTGTCATTTTTTATGGGCAACAAAGTGCACGGGGTCAGCTAGTAGATATAAAATAATTTTATGACAGTTAAGCACCACACGTTCAGTGTTAAGTTCTATGGCATTATATTTTTTAAATCTATTTTATATTTTTATTATGCTAAGTCAACAAAAAGTTGGGTTACTATGTATATTTTGAAGTCAGAGGTTTTGATTATCACATATTAATACAAATAAACTTGAAATATGTAGATTGATATAGGTAGCTACCAATGGCCGTGAAGATGGCCCACCCAATTTCTCCCAAACCAATTTAACCTATATCAAAATTTAGCAAATAATTGGCAAGAATTAGCAAGTTAAGTTTTAGAATTTGCAAGTCGTTATTTTTAAGTACGGGACAAAAATAAAAAAAGGTGGGCCAACTTCACGTAGCCCACCTTTTTTCATTCACACGTTCGAAACTGGTATCAATCGATTCCTTATAATTAGCAAGTACTTGCAATTTAGGTTTAACAACTCTGCTAAAATATTTTTTTTACTTATTGTTATAAACTTATAACAATAAAAATATTATTTGTTTTACTAATTAACATTTCCATCGTAAGAAGTTAAAAAAAAAAATTAAAAAAATACACAAATACGTAATAACGTAAAAATATGTATGATATAAAACCGACTCCTGTCGATGGTTATATTAAAACCAGATGTTAAAATAAAGAATCTGTATGATTCTCCACACTTATAAGTACAGGAGAATAATATCAGATACAAATATTATAAATTACGCTATTACCTTCCTCCAGGTGTTCGGAGGGCTCTCGAGGTCGTGATTCGAGAATCAGATCAAATACACCGTACAATATATAACTCCATATAAAATTTACGCATATACCTTATATAATATGCCCAATGGATATGGAATATTACTTTAAAAACTTTACCTGATTCGCAGCTGTATTTGGATTGTACTGAGGCAGTTTTAGGTTATACAAAGTTATACTTTTAAAAAATACACAAGTCGAAATGAAGAACACACTGATTTTGACTCGTCATAAGAAGTCCAGTTGTCGCTCGTAGGATTCGGTATTTTGAAGGTAGTTGCTTTGCTGCTTGGTGCTCATGCACTGACTTAAGGGATGACACGGATCTATCGACCAGAGAGAGTAGGCGGTTTTATCAAAGGACTGTACCTTTCGCCAGTGACAATGATTTATTAGGTGTGACCGAATTCTATGAACGACCGTCTGGACGTTGTTTATTATTTTATAACATTTTAATTTTATTTTGTTATAATGGTATGTGAGCATATCATTACAACATTTTCATCGTAAGAAATTAATGATAAAACTTTATATTGATTTTGTAAAAATAAAATCTATAGTTTCCTATTCTTTATATTACCTATTCTAAGGTAGTGTGTATAAGTATAATAAAAATAAATAAAATAACACATGAAATTAACTTTTATTTAATAGTGAATACTTAGGTAATGAACACTTTTGAAATTATCTTTATTCAAATTATTTGTTTTTCTTAAGTAATTACTAAATTATTCTTAAACTATGATTGGTGCTTAATATAACTTTATTTAGCTTAATTAATATTTGATGTACATTATAATATGTGGCGTGATTAAAGTATTTTTATCGGATACATTTTTTACTAAGTCGTTGTGTTGTTTCCAAGATCTAGATAACCGTAAAACATATGTTAAATAATGCCCAGGCACATGGGCAATCCTGCAGTTAGTATATTATACCTAAAATAAATAAATTTAAAATATTTGATTAACTTAATTTACAAATTTCTATATCTCTTTATTTTAGTTTATCCAATAGTTAAACTTACTCATAATTTTCAAAATTCAACTTTTTTGGGCAGTTCTTGAAGGTAGCATTGAAAAACTTTCCCAGGACAGAATGATTAGTATATGATTTTTAAGGGTGCGCATTTATGTTGTTTCGCCACCGCAAGAGTCCATCCGACATATCGTTGGCTTTGGATTGGTATAACTCTTTAATATACCCTGAAGTGATTGTATACCTTCGGTATTTAATTTTCTGTTTTCATTTATAGTAAACATTATTACAGGAGAAGTTCTTTTTGTTGAGATTCTTGGGCAATTTTCAGAAGTACAGTTAAGTCCCTCCTCGTTACTTGGTTCATCTTTTAAGAGTTCATTAATAATCTTGGTAACATTACATTCGGCATTTATCAATTTTTATTTTTGAATGCTTGTGTCAGTTGGGAATATTTCCTTTAATAATATAGTCCTTTGTTTATATGTTTTGGCTGTAGATTTTATAAGATTAAAATATTTATACAATATTATTAGTCAAATATTATTATTCAAGTACTCAAAAATATTCACAAAATATTATCATTTCCCAATTACTGTGAGGACATTAACTACCAAGCCCGGATTATGATAATTTTAGGCCCGGGGCCAAATAGTAGTAATATATCCACTATCCATATTATGTTATAGGAAACGTACTACCTACCAGAGGCCCACTATATTGTTCGATATCCATTGTGGGGTCCAGGCCATGCCCGCCCCCCCCCCCCCCGTCACCCTTAAAACGGGCTTGATATCTATATAGTTATATATATATTATATAACTGACACATGCGTGTGCTTAAACATCGGACTACCTTCTCTATTCGTACACAGAAATATTGTTTTAATTTATTGTTATTTTTATATTATCTCTTACAGTCGACTGTTATACGCAATAACCACTTATCAACAGTGTATACCCGGCGATTTGGGTGCTGTAACACCGTACGACCAGCGCTATCGTCCAGCGACCAATTATTGCATTGATGCGTGACAACTGACAAGCAGTGCATCACCGCACCGAGGATATAACACGCCATCATGGTGCATACCGGAACTTGTGGCGACCGTCTACAACGAATATTGGTCGGCTATTTGCCCATACTGACATGGATGCCAAAGTACAAGAAATCGGACTTGCTGTACGATGCCGTGTCGGGTATCACTGTCGCGCTCACGCTGATGCCTCAATCTATAGCCTACGCGTCACTGGCGGGACTGGACCCACTTGTAAGTGCACTCATCGTGCGTGCTTGTACACAGCTGCAGGGTGATTTGACATCCGTGCTCACCTCTCTTATTTATCCAGTTATTAAAAAAACTTATTTTTAAAATGTTTTGGTGTACATTAAGACCAAAATATTATGTTCGAATGATTTTGTAACGTTTAAGAAGTAACTATATATCCTGTGCATAAAGCAGGCAGTACAAACATCGGGTTTTCAATTGATAACCTTCCATTTTAGATTCTTAGTGGACCGATGAATGTATTGGTTTTACAATGGTGTGTGTATTTCTTTTTTATGTCTCTCATTAACTTTTAGGACAGTAAAAATTCTTGGGTTTTCTTCAACAGCACTTTTTCTGATAGGAATGAGAATCTAGGTACCTAGTAGTTTGGGAAGTAAAAAGTAAAAACTACCCTGTAGTTTTCAAGCACCGGGAAAAACAAATAAAAAATTAAGGAAAAACGGGAATTTTTACGCAACACGGTTTTCAACAGTTTTGACAAAATACATTAAAATCACGAAAATGTGCAAATTGTTTTGAGCTAGAAATTCATAAAAATGTTCATAATAAGATGGTCTACTTTTATCAAAAGAAAAATGTCTACAGAAAAATTATCAATTTTATTGTAATCAAAAAATTATAAAATGTTTAATTTTTATAACTATAAGGATTGAAAATTAAAAAAAAAATTCTCATAAATAGGTCATACTGTAACTAAAAAATCTAAAAATATATAAACACAGTTATTTTATACAGACATTTTAAATTCAAATGTTCACATATCAATACATAGAATAACGATTTTAGTTATTTTTTTGTAATATTATTCGTAGATATATAAAACATTTAGAGTATATTATTATATATACAATGAAATTTTCAAATGTAATTTTGTAAAATAAATTTAACCTACTGTAGTAGATATACTAATGCCTAATACTAAAATTAATTACTTTAATCAAAATGATTTCATAAAACTAAAAATATACCTAATCAGTAATATTATAGGCTGAGCTGTATTATAAATATTACAGCTCAGAATCGTTTTTCTGTATACAATGATATTATATCATTGAATTCAAATTTAATATCATCCATTACAGTGACCTACTTGTGACCTATTGTACAGCAGAGTGACATCCACTAACCCGCGTTTTTACTTTTAATTATTCAGCATATGATTTTTTTTTAATAATGATATATCTAAATTATAACTCGAACAAGTAGATTCCCAGTTATTAAACATTATCTACCAAGGATAATATAATATAATATGTTATAATGCACATGTTAAAATAAATAATAGTATTATGTAATATTAATTAATTTATATTTAAGAAAAAAGTTAGATAAGCATTCAATAAAACTAGAAGGATAATGTTTATTGTTGGCTCTTTGTTTTTTTTAAATAAATATACAAATTATAGTAGGGTAACTATATTAATAAATTAGAAGTTTACAATTTGTAATAATTGTCTGAATAATAACTTATAAGAACATCACTAAACAAATGTTATATTTACATCTATTTAAATTTTTTTTAGACATTTTTTTATGAAGGTATGAAACCACTCTACTGTAAAGTAGGTGTAGACCTTAGACTGTAGAGAGTATCTCGTCATTGAGTAAGTCACTATTATGTATTTGTTAAATTTGAATTTAATGATAAATCATTGAATATGAAAAACGATACTAAATGAAGACGGTCTGCCAGCCTACATAATACTAATAGTATATTGTATGATATATTTATATTATTAATTAGTAATTAATTTCACTATTATTTTTCAATTAGAGAATATTTTTCCGATCTCTACACATTATTAAAATTTACTTTCGCTGCTTCGTTGACGTATTTTAGCTTTGTTGAAATTTGGCAAAATAACGTCTAAATACACACATTTATTGATAACTACTTAAGGGAGGTACCTTGTATTATATTTAAATATTTTCTTATACTGCGATGTGTTGATTACTATATGGATCGTTATATTTTTTGTTAGTTTGGATTGTATGCTGCATGCTTCGGTAGCGTGATGTACATAATATTTGGATCAGTACGTCAAATTACTATCGGCCCTACGTCCGTTATTGCGTTGCTCACTTTCAACTACGTCAATCCAGCGCTACCAGCCACGGCGGTTATCCTCTGTTTTGTGTCAGGAATGGTCGAGCTCGTCTGTGGACTTTTCCGCTTAGGTACAGCAAGTTTGTTATCAGTGAAACACGATCAAACCCAAATTTATTTCCATTCCATTTAACGGTGTGGTTAGTAACAATAATAGTAATTTATAACATCAAAAAAGTCATTTATTATTTTATTAGTTTAAATATCGTTTGAACGTTGATTAGGCGTCGTTGTATTAATGTCATTGCGAAATAAGTGAATATGCATAAACGTAATTCGTTTTAAGACCGATTAGAGGTTACGTTTCAATAGCATACATCAAATACAACGCGTACAGTAGTAATTTTCTTAATGCTCTAGCCCCTAATCGGGTGTATAAAATTACAAGGACATAGTTTAGAGCTATATAATTACGCATATAGAACAATTTTATTCATACCGACTCTATGAGGAATCCTATAAAATATTTTAATTTTTATTACACAGTATTTGACATTTTGACATGTAGAATTAATATAGACTGCATAAACTCTAAATTAAAATAAAACTCAATCCATAAAAGAAGCAAAATTGTATAAAAATAATCACAGTTATTATATGAAAGTGCTATACAAACAACAGTAAGTTGTAATATATGCAATGAATACTATCCCACGTTTATTTAACGATAAAGACAAATAACATAAATAATATTTATATAATACTTACATAGAAATCTATTTTCCAACGCATCCCAGATCATAAAACCGATAGATTATCTTCCTGGAGTCTAAACTGATTGGTTTTTATTTACTAACTTTTGAATGTTGAAGCAGTATACTCGTAAAAGTGAAAAGTTTCATGTAGCCGTTTCATTGTTTTAAAATTTAGTGTCGATGGATTTTTTTCAATTATTTTCTCAACACTCATTAAAGCCTGCCAAACAGCCTAACGCGATAATATAATATAAACTATTGAGTGTTTGGAAATTAATATTTTTGACTATAAATTCAAAAATGAAAAGGGAAAAATTTTTTTAAAATAAACATATTATAAATAGTGTTAGATTCTCCAGACTATGGATAATAGGTATACTAGTGCGTGGAACTTATTTAGTCCAACCTAATTTTGATTCTAACTTGTTAATAAAGTCTGAATCGGTTCTTGCTTCTCTCTTGTGTAGGATTCGTCGTGGAATTCGTATCGATGCCGGTGACTGGTGGATTCATATCGGCTGCAGCTCTTCTCATGGCTTCTTCACAATTAAAAGGATTATTCGGTATTTCTTTTCATGCCAAAAACTGTTTGGAAATGTGGATAAAGTTGGTTGAAAACATTGAACATTTTCGAATAGCAGACACCGCTATGGGACTGACGTGTATCTTCGTGCTGATAGGATTGAAGGTGAGTGTACATAACATAAATAGTGTAAACCAAACGTCAGTTTATACATCACGCCTCGTTTGTAGAGATTAAAATGCATAAAAGTCAATGCTAAAGGAATGAAAGCAAAATCTTATTCGGTGTTATTGTTTTTATTGAACACTGGGAGCAATGTACTCGTGGTCATCGTATCGTCGACCATCGCATATTTTTCAATCAGACAAGGCCAGTCACCATTAGTATTGACAGGTACTAGGTACATTTATATAGTTTAAATATTAAATAAAATATACAATTATCACCGTGCACAATATCTTATACTTATAGGTACCATAGCTAGTGGCATACCGCAATTTAGATTTCTGTTTTTGGACTACGAAAACGAAGACGAGAAGTTTACCTTTCTCGAAGGTTTGTCTAGGTTATGGCCTGGTGCAATAGTTGTACCGTTGGTGTCAATTTTAAGCACAGTGTCCGTCGCTAAAGCATTTAGTAAGTTAATTTGACTTTCAAATTTCAATATATCTATAGTAAATTTGAGAACAGTGCTTGTGTATGTTAAATTTTCTGGGGTGTCAGTTGTTCTGCCATAAACATAAGTGAAAATTTAGGGGGGGCTTGGGGGGGCTAACTCCCCCCCAAACTTAGCCGTACGCCCCCCCCCCCCCCAAAAAAAAAACCTAGGCCTTTGGTATCGTCAGTCGTCACATTCACTGGTCACTCACGCTACCTATTAGACTCTATCCATTTCACACATTTATGTTGTGTACCAAAGCAAGCTTAATATAGTTTTAGATTTAAAATAACACGTTATACATAATATTAACTAAAGCAATATTATTATACAGAAATTTTAAGTTTTAATAAAATGTAGGTATATTTGTTTAAAGATTGATCTAAAATGTTTCAAATAACACGTTATATACATATTTTAATTTTTAACTAAAACTATATGATAGAATATAGAGTAATAATTCTAAATTATAATAAAATGTATTATACATTTGTTTAAATATTGATTAAAAAAGTTTTGACCTGACTTGTTTAGTTGTGTGCTTTGTGTCTAATAGATTTTATAGATAAAAAATGTTAAATATGCCTGATGTGCATACAATCTGGTCAATTCGCATTCAATTGATGGAACATCGTAACCTAAAAATAGTTTAACAATAATTTAATCATTTTTTCTCCGTAGGCGGTGGAAGAGTCGTTGATGCATCACAAGAGATGATAGCTTTGGGATTCTGTAATATTTTTGGCTCCTTTATGGGATCTATGCCCGTTGCGGCTAGTATGTCCAGGTCTGCTCTTAACCATACAACAGGTGTCCGTACAACGTTAAGCTCAATATTTACAAGTAAATGGCCAACATTGAATCGCAAGTTTTACACACTGTTAACGTTTTAAAAACCTATTTTTAGCTATATTGGTCATGCTGTCGCTGTTCTTTTTGACACCACTTTTGCATTACATACCCAAGTCTAGTTTGTCCGCTGTACTCATATGTGCGGTGACTTCAATGTTTCGATACGACATGGCGATTTTGTTATGGAAAACAAATAGTAAGTACCTAACCGTTCATTTTTAATGTGAACTACATCATTGCAATTAAATTGTCTATATTTAATGCGAGTTATATATCTGCATGTGTGTCACAGCTAGTCTTAATTACCTTATATAAGACGTATAATTATTTAACATATTATTAGTTAAACAAATATTATATAAACGGTAAAATGTTTTGTTGTTTCCCGAACATTCAATCTTGTTTTTACATTTTAGTTATGAATATGAAACAATTTTAATGCATTCTGAAGTTTTTTATTGATTGAAAAATATTTAGTAATATCCAACTGTCCTAATTTTTTATATATTCAAGGTTAAAACTAAAACCACTGTACCGTGCGTGGTACTACCGTATTTAAGGTTTAATATACAATTCAACTTGAAGGTAACGTGTCATCAACATTTTATAACCTACTTATCAGCTATATACGGACCATAACTCAAATCGGTATAGTGGAAACCCAGCTTTAAGCGGATTATCATGACAAAAAATTACTATTCAAAGTTTAATTTTTATATAGTCATGCATATATGTAATGGTACTTGATATACTCAAATGAATCTAATTAAAAAAAAACTTTATAACTACTGCTTTACTGTAATAGCGATGAAGAAAATGACTGTCAAAAAACTTTACTCTAAACCGTAGACCTTATACTCAGATATACCTATGGTATAAGATATAAAGTGTATGTTCTGAACATAATTTTAACAATAAATTCAGTTTAATATTGATTAATTTGGAACATAATTTAATAATAAAATTATCGTTGTTATATAAAAAGTTTTGACTGTTATTAGTTTAGTACTTACATACCTACCTACCTATACATCTAATTAAAGTATTGTTATACTATACAATATACATATTGTGACTTTAGATGTATTATAATATCTTATGGCTAAACCATATACTATATAGGTAGTGAAATTTATTCTTTTATTTGTTAATTTCACAAACTTTATCATTCGAGGTAATAATGATTATATAAACATGATTTGAAGGGTTATAATAAATTTATTACATAAAGAAAATAAAGTATATTTTAAATTAATCAAAACTCAAAAATAATGCTGTTTATTATCCATTTATTAACTTTTCTCAATGTTATAATAAAAAGTCATACCTTTAATTGTTTTATTTTTATTCAATTTATTATTATACGTAAATTTACATAGAGGTAATATTATAAATTATAATGTTATATAAGTAATTAAAGCAACTTCAACGGCCGAGTAAAGAATTGAATTTACAAATTAAAATAATACTTGTACACAAGTATACAAATTTAATTTTGTGATTACAGTATTTATGTTACACCATAAGCTTATACTTTTATATGAGTAAAGTTATTACGAGGACATGATACATACACGTAGGTACTCTATATCCAATATATTATACTGCCTTCCAATTCGATAACAGGCCTTTAAACTCTAATTCCCCCCCTCCCTCATAGATGTCTCGACTTAGGCTTTATGGTATAAACGTTGCTCATAAGATAGCTAGATGGCCACGTGGTTATTATTACGTACCTACTCCGAATTTTAGAGCTATCTCTTTCGATTACCATGATGTCACCGTGATGGTGTGATATTTCAATAGTAATACCATATTAATTCTATAATATTATATTATTATCTTTTACAAATTTTCCGTGGTATTATATTGCTATAAAATTGTACGCTGAAACGTAAAACGTATGGTACTCATATAACACTTTAATTACATCACTGGTAGGTATACTGGCACGTGTAATGGGTCGCTTTATACTGTCCGACTTCCGTTTATATTAACAACATATGTACCCATACTTACCTACCAATAGGCAATATTGAATATAGTTTTAACCGGAACCGTCTTAATAATACCCAAAGTACACGTTAAGAGCACAATTATATATTATCTGATATATACCTAACAAAAATCATGTTGGGTTCTATTACACAGGACGTGATCTAATACCGTTCACCATCACATTCATCTCGTGTTTGATACTCGACGTCGAGATGGGACTCCTGGTCGGCATCTGTGTCGACTTGCTCTGCGTACTATATCGCAGCGCCAGACCATCGATTTCCATCGAAAAAGAAACTGTGAGTTCACACAAAGTATAAATCTTTTTCGTTTGTACTGCAAACCATTTTAAATTTTATCAACCCATCAATGCATGAGTTTATTTTTATTATATTATTATTATTATTATTATTTATTTCTATTTCAATTTTGTGTGATACTGATTCGCTAAAAAATAGTAAAAAGATAATCCTGGTCCAATACTCGAACAGTGAAGCCTAAGAGTTTAGTTTGTTCCATATTTATACTACAACATGCATATTTTACAAAAAAAACATTTGTAAAGATTACAAATAAAATAAATTGGGTAGTCTTTAGTAAACGATATATGTACCAATTTTTTTATCAACTACCATACAAATTACAATATAACATAATATACGCTATACCTATAGGTATCACTTATTTTTAATTTGTAGAGAAATAAACTAATAAAAATAATAATTCTAAGATTTTTAAATAAAAATTACTAAAATGCAAAATATAAATTTACCATTTGAAAGTAAAAAAACTCGAATAAATAATAATATTATTTTGAATAGAATCAATTTTAATTTTTTAATCCTTTTTTACAAAATACAATTACAATTTACAATGGTATACAATTTTGTGTTTTACATAATAATAATCAGAATTTTTCAATCGTTAAGACGAAACTCTGTTACAACATATTACCGCATCACATTGTATACCTATACTCAATTCGAACAACGAATTGATTTTTTTTAGAACTCGGGTCACGTGAAATGGGTGGTCAGGCCCAGCAGCGGTCTACTTTTCCCGGCGGTGGACTATATGCGACAGCGGATCATTGCCGAGATGTCATCTTCGGAACGTCCGAATAAACCGAATCTCATAATTGTGGATTGCGTGCATTTTGACAAAACCGACTTCACAGCCACCCAAGTAAGTATACTCGTCCTACAATTTGAATAATATAATAATTGTAATACCACCGTTGTAATTAGTGTTCCCTAACCTTTTTGGCATGGTAACTCACTTATTATGACTATCCAGATGACCCGGACGACCCTTAAAAAAACTTCTTGGATTATTGAAGTGCTTATGATATGCCACATTTTCCATGAAGGGTAGGTGCCGGATGTAGCAGTTTAGGTAATGGTGTATTTGCTGTGTCAAGCCATCTTTTTAAGTGTGTAAATATTAGTAGATTTTTTCTGTGATAAATTGAAGTGGGGAATTGGAGGATTGGGGAATCTGCTGAAGACAAATAAAAAAAAAATTAGACACGTTGATTTATGTTATGTGTGTGAGCAACGAGCGTCGTATTTTACTCTCTTTTTTATTTCTTTCAGGGAATCAAATCGTTGATGAACGAACTGAAATCCGAGTCATGTCAACTCGAACTGATGAACGCCAAGGAATGTGTAGCAGATATACTGGAAACCACACTGAACATTAAAATCTTGTCTATGGTTCCGCTTCAAGATTCTATTAAGAAATTAAATTTTAGTATGTACACATTTAGCTTTACAATATATTTCATATCTTAGTAAAATCAACGTTTCCACTGAAATCAAGTTTTTAAACTTGGTAAAATATGAACAAATCCATAAAGTACAATTTATTATATAATTTTATTTTATGTAAAGTCAACTACTATAATATTCACTTGACAATTAGTGTTAATTTATTAATTTGGCCTTATAATAAAGTATGAGAAAAACTATTGTTCGTACAAAATATATTACAGTATTATACATTCGTAGATAAATGCATTTAATATATATATATACTATATAGTGTATAACTTATTATGTGCAGTAGGAATACCCACTGTTTGTTTTCCTTTATAATTTAAGGTTTATAAATGTATAAGTATAATATTATAAATGCATAATTCAAATTAGAAACACAACTTGTTGCTATGTTATAAAATTAATTACACATAGGTATAAAAATTTAACACTTAAACCCTCAAATTTAAAATATTTTTATGATAATAAAAATAATATTAGGCTAATCTGTATAGAGTTTAAAAATGATATTTTTGGTGAAATGAAGGATGAAATATATCTATGTTCAGAGTTAGGAGTAATTAATTAAAACAAATGTAAAATGATCATAGCCTATATTATATAAGTGGTGAAACCCTTAAAATTTACTTGATTACAGGCTTGAATTATAATAAATATTATATTAATTATTTCATGTATTTTTAATTTGTGAAATGTTTTTATTTTTACAGTTCAACCTGATCTCAATGGAATTGAATCATTGACATTTCACGAGATGAAAATGAAAGATATCTGTGAACATAAAGCGTGATATTATTACTTAGTTGTACGTAATTTTACTTTTGTATACCTACTGGCTACTATACGTACCTATTTATAAATATTATGTGAGTTATTATATGTTTTTTACTACCTACTCTAAATTGTTAACTGTATATTTAGGTAAAATATTCTTAAGAATATTATTTATAAACATTAAACAATGTATATTATTATAAAATATTGTGAACAACTGAAATGAAGTTTTATTATTCTTTTATTGTTTTGATAGAATTAATATTAATAACACACGGATACATTAGTTTATTTTCAAATTATTATGGAGGCAACATGTTAACGTATAAAATAAAAGCCTGAAGTAAATTATAAATTGCCTAGATACTACTCTGTAATACATGGCTACTATCTCTAATCTCTATATAGTCATTAATAATAAAATAAACGTAACACGTTGTTTGATTTTTGGTTTTTATCACCGTTTAAGAATAATTTAAATGACGACTCAACCTGATTGTGAAATATTTAGTTTATTTATTCTAAAATAGGAAATTGATATTTTAAAATAAGTTTAAAATTTTAAAGAACCTAATCTATAAAATGGGAAATATTATTTATTTTGTACCTATGTGAAAATATTGGTTACTATTAACAATTAATTACACATTTGTTGCTTGTGGATCAATCTGTATATAATTTTAAACAAATTCTTTATTTTAAAAACTAAGGGATCCATTGTTTGAAATCTTTGGTAGGTACATTTTATATTATACGCGGAAAATAATATTAAACATATTCAACACATCCTAACTTATAGGCAGTGTTTGGCAAGTTCCTTATAAAAAGGAATTGGTTCCGGTTCTAGTTCCTTAAAAAAAAATAATATTAAATTTATAATAATATTATAAATTGTATAATATTATTTTATGTTAAATTAATAGACAGCAGACTACAACTGCTGCAGAATTCAATGTACAACAATATCGACGTTGCTATCTATCGGAATTTATATCATATGGACAAGTGATTCACATCGACAGTCTTCTAGAGCGCACCACACGAATAGAATACAATTCTTTCATCACCAGTCAATTTCACGTAGTTTATAGATACTCGAACAGTGAACACGCGTATAATATTACAATTTAATTAAATATTATTTAAAACTCAATTTTTTGATACATATAAAATAAAATATAATATTATTAGTTATTGCAACTGTGGAATATAGCAAACTCACGTTCTGCAGTTCTCGTTTGGCTTCGTTCATACTTCGTTTTAATATTATTATAAAGCCAAACCAGGGATCGCGTCTTTTCGTATGACGTAAAACATTTTTACTGATATAATAATATTTTATTTGTACCTGTTATATGAAGAAAGATGTATTAACTATTAACCCGTACCAAATTTAATTCGACATTATTTTATTGTTTCGTATTCTACATATTTTATTCCATTCTTATCTTATTTACGATGGTTGAGAACATTTTTTTCCTTCGTTGGCTTTTAGATACATAGGTATTTTTCGTTATTAAACTTACTGCCTAGCTCGCGACTCTCTCATTGCTGGCCACCCCTGTTATAAGGTGATCAACCCAATAATAAACTTTAAGCTGTTTTTTCTTGATATTTTAACTTTAAAGCGAGTTGTAACTTGTACGTGATTAAAATATTATAAAAATGCTCATAATTCCCTTCAAAATTAAAATTTCTAAAAAAAACTCCACCAAATTCACTGTGCCTGATATTAAAACTAAAGAAATCTAAATAAAACTTTGATATGTTACACTTGTCAGACGGAGACAATATACAATATTATGTATATAAGTCATCCTCTTAACGTAATTTAGTACTTATAAAAAAGTATTTCGGTTAACCTCTATAGTAGTTATGTATACAATATTATGTTCATTATAGGTAATATTGTGTCGAATATTATTTTATAATATTTATTGACGCGAGTACCGATGAAAATTATATGTGACGATTGGATTTATAATTCGAATGTAATTATTATTGATTACATATTATTTTATAAGCCATTATTATGATTAGATTTTATCTCATCATGATTGTTGATAACTGTAGTCAACTAAGATTAACTTCGTAGAATGTTAATTGTGAGTTATGAAATACAAAGAGACTTTATTCTTAACATATTAATTGCATTATTTTTTTATTGGTTTTTCATCTTTTAAAAGCTAAATGTTTTTCTAATTATATGCCGATTTCTCTTTAAATTAGCTAGGTATGTTCTTATACTTGGCGATTTATTAGTTATCTATTACTAATAACTTATTAGGTAGGTACTTATTAATGATTAATATTTATGAATTTCTGATACCTATCATTACAAGTACAACACAACTTTCAAAACATTATTTTTTCTGTGTATATTTTTCAAATATTAAATATTACATCGTCGTAGGTACCTAGTTACATTTTACACATTCTAATTCATAATTTAAGCCACTATACAGCCTAAAACAGATAATCGATAGTAATACATCATTTTGGCGATTACTTATGGAAAGACGAACAAATTAATACAATTTTACTTCGACTACATTACATTATGCTCATTGACGTAACTATAGTAGGTATTAAATAGTTACAGGGGTTGGAGTCATATACAACTGCAAAGATTGAAATAAGCTGGGGGTGGGGGGGGGGCATGTTGTCGAGTTCTTAACATTTTTAACTGACTTGGCCAGTTTCAAACTATGTTTAGAAAATCTCAGATTTCATATTGATTATTATATTATTAAATATGCGGAAAAATGCAAAATGAACTTTCCATTATTCAATTAATGTGATTTCACTATCATATTGAAAGTTTTGATCAACAGTACCTGCACGCCACAAAATAATTTAGTCGTGTTATCTGTCTCCTCTTTCTCTTTAACACAGCAAAATAAAAAAAATAATAATATAATAATGGTATAACTTTTAGACTTTAGTTTAGTTAGTGATACATGGTAAAGAATAACATATTATATCAAGCAGGAATTCAATACCAAAAATCTAATGTTTGTAATAGCTTAAATTTGAAGTTTCTAAAGCATTAAATGCATTTTTAATGTACTAAAACTAATAAATATTTATACACTATATATTATTTTATACAAATTTTTATCTGCTGATTACAAGTTTGGTTTACAGCATGTGGGTCACACAGTAAAAAAATATTGCGCTGATATCCTCTTAGGCTATTTATGATACTTATATATTGTTATATAAGTACATGACACATAATCCATACCTTCTAATAATTATTGTTGCACATGCCAACACCGTTTAACCGCTAGGATTATCCAGTGACAGTGTGACCCATACTGTGAATGTATACGGCATACAGCACTTGGGTGGTACATACTCCTTAAGTAAAGTAAAGAAAATAATTTATGTATATCGTTTAGCTGAAATTTATATGGATAGTGGATATCCATACTTAACATGACAAATATATTTTTCTTCCAATTTTTAGAAATCAATTAGCTCTAACTATAACATGGTTGTAAACAGTGGCGATTATTAGAGGGGGCGTGGAGGTCAGATTTCCTCCCATTGGCTTTAGAGTAGATAATCTTCCTTATTGTGTTTGATATGAATTTTGAATCAATTCAAATTATATTCATTGTTCCTTATTGTTAAATATTTTACTACCTACCTAAGTAAAAAGTTTTGAAGGGAGGGGATTTTCAAATTTCCCACTCCCATTTTATCCATGTAATTTTCTTTTTTTAATCCCCCCCCCCTTCAGAAATCATGTCCTACGCCACTGGTTGCAAATTTTTCTTGAACACAATGTTGGTATAACGTACTGTTAAGTGTTAATTATTTAAAAATGTATCGTAGAAAATTGAATTATCATTAAAAATCCAAATAATATGTACGTCCGACACATATTGTTCCTAACTTAAATAGTTTGAAAATTGATGAATTCATTATAATAGTCTTATATTAAAGCAAACAACACTAAATTGGTATTACTTAAGAGAACGTCACGCCCATAAAACAAATTGCCTTACAGTTTACACACAGTTACACAGGTTGAAAGAAGACGTGTATATAGGCAAGTAATCACTAATCACTAATAATAATTAGTAGGTCTCGGAAAATGCTAAAATTAATTTTTTTTTTTTGGGCTATTAGACTTATTTTGTAGTTTTAAAAGCATATTTATTAATTTTGCCATTTTTTAGAGCATATTATTTGATGATTAATGAAAAGTTTATTGTACAATATGAAATATTGACAATAAAAATGAAATTGTGAGTACCTAAAATAAAATAAAAATAAGTACCTACATATTTTCAAAATCTATTTGTTCACAAGTGCATGCATATTTAGTACTTTGAATTGCTTTAAATTCCGAGCCCTAGACAAATCAGTTACCTACCACATTTATAAATCATACAATATTGAATGTATTGTAAATATATAATAATATACTGTTCGTCGTATCGTTTTATACCGACATTAACAACTATCATTGGCCAATATAACAATATAAAATATATGAATATTATTTTTAACACGTCAAATAGTTATTATTTTTACTCAATCGATATTAACGTCATAAGATCATTTAAAAATGTTTCATTAATATTGGCAGCGTGTGTAAATTTACACAAAAAAATGTATTATCTCGTTTCGTCGAACTTCAGTGGAAAGTCAGTTTCGCGAGAATTAGCTTTATACTTACATTATTGAAGTGTGTCGATTTTCTGAACTCGGAAGCGATAAATCGTATTTCACATTCCCGGGACATGACCCCATGGTCCATTGTAAGACAATACATTGATAATGACTTAAATAATTGATGTGCTTATTTCGGACAATAACGAGATAAGAATTATATCAATACGAATAATTAGTGTAACGTATAATATATGTATGTTTGTTATGTAACTATGTTTATGATAAATTTTAATTAGGAGATCAAGGCTTTAACGTGTATTTGTATACTTGGTAAATATTTCCAACATGTTCCATTCAAAATAAACCAAACCCCTTTTAACATTAAAAATTCGATGTTAGTTTAGCAGTATAATAATAATACAAGTTATATAAATAAATGTATAATATTATAAATAAAATAAGTAAAATCCACAGATTTCGAAGGAATATAATAAAAAAAATATTCTATACTGCTGTGCATAATATTAAAATAGTATCTATGTAACATATCATACAGTCTGTTTTATCGCGTAGTTTTATAAATTACTAAACTATTCATTTTAATATTCACGTTGGAAACACGGAAACACACATTTCAGATCAGCATCAGCTGATTTTTAATATAAAAATAAAAAATAATTGGGTATCCTCAAATCCGTTTCCTCCGGTGACAGGATTATCAATTTATTAAAATGTATGGAAAATATTTTATATCACACTAAATGATTGAGCTATATTCCAAGTTCTAGCTGCAGATATTACAATATAGGTAAATGATATTTGGTACTAATATAATGTTCGAAAAAACAGAGCAAAGACATATAATTGTCATTATTGATGAACCTACTAAATTCAATATGCTATCAGAATTAATAAACATTACATTTTGAGATTGAATCATTATATAAAAAAGTGTACGTAAAAAAACACACACATCGTTGCAAAATCAATACATCATTCATCTGCACTCTGTTCGGAATCTTAAAGAATTCCAAGATTCCCTAACAGTACATAAGATACATTCTGCATCGATGAGCGCTACAGTACACCAAATACAAACCGAAATACGAATCCTCGTTAAATATTAAATTATAATATATTATTTTACCTATACGCGTATATAGGTATACTTATAATATTTTATCAATAATAATGGATTTGAAGAAAATAAAACGGCCCGAAATCTTAACGCATAAAGAACATAGTATTATCGTGTGCTGGCCAGAATAATAACAATTCGGCACCGCCGTTGTCTGGGAAATATTTGTATTTTTCGACGACAGCCTAGGACGATTTTTTAGTTTTGCGTTCATAACATTTTGCATTTCTGAATAGCAAGCACGTACAGTTTTCCACACCATCATGCAACGAGAATACAATGACGAGATCTTTAGGGAATATTTCAACGTTTCCGTGATGGACGTAGTCGCAGCCCTCGTGGCCAACATTGAATTTGAGGCGTAAGACTCGGCTGGCGGGATTTCCACATAACGAAAACCTGAGAGTATCTGTGGACCGTACCGTGGCGATCCTGATACTTTTCGGCAGTTTTCGTTCTGGCACGCCGAGCAGTCACGCACTGCCGGACACTGAAACCTTGGAACGGTCTCCGCGGGTCCGCCGGTGATGCAGAAGTTCGTGTTCCTAGCTCAAATATATAGCCCCATAGCTCACCCGTCGTGTTCGGAAGTCTCCGCCGTTACGAGTCATGTTTTGTTGCACGCGCCGCGATCGTCTCGCACTGCGGCTAGCTGCCACCGCCGCAGTCGGGCGCTTGTCGAATCCGCCAGATGATGGACTCAAGTGTCGACAACCGCGCTCGAGCTCGAAACGCCGTCGAGTCCGTCTCATATTTCTGTGGGGTTGACCTGCAAAGAACGTATAGGGCGACTTACCGCCCGGACACAATGTGCTCTTTCACGTACCACTCCCCCGTTTTGCCGCTGTCTCATCTGGCGTTCTTCAGCCGATGTGCAGGGAAGGGATTCTGCTGGCCGTTATTCTCATCGGTGGCCTCAACAGTAGAATAGGCGTCCGGCCTGTTTTATACCTACCCACGCCGTGAACACGTAGCTGCTCCACGCGTGTCCACGACGCGAATGTGCGCCTGTCTGCCGCTCGACTACCGGAACAACAGACGTCGTGCAGTCCAGACATCCGGTTTCCCCGCTCTTCGCCGACATTCTGTCCAGCCGCATCCCGGTGCAGTCTGTTTGTTCGTTTCCGTGGTTCGCATGGTCGCCGAGCTCTCGAAGTGCAGCTCGTCCACGCTGCGGTCCGGACTGTCTGCAGGGCTGCACCCCGGAAAACCCGCGCTTACCATCAACATGACGTAGTTGCTAAAATCATCTCCGTCGAACTCCTTCTCTCCGTCGTCCATGACTTCGGATTCATAATCTGTAGAGTAAAGAAGTTCAATTTTAGCCACGAGAGCTGCGACCACGTCCATCATGGAAACGTTGAAATAGTTCTTGCAGATCTCGTCATCGTACTCTCGTTTAATGATGATGTGGAAACCTGTATGTGTTTGCTAATCGGAAATGCAAAATGTCATGAACTGTTAAATAAAAAAACTGTTTATATATTATTATAACATTTGCTAATAATGTGATAAAGTTACTTATTATGTTAATATTGTGTTTTTTTTTTCATGTTAAGAAATATATTTTTAGTTTTATTTATTTCAACACAATAGGTAATGTTCCTCACTGAACATGCTCGTATGAATTAAGTATTAACTAACAGTGTTTTTGTTAAGTTACAAACCTCAATAAAATATATTGAGGTTTTGGTCACGTAAACATTGAACGTATAGTTGTTTGCCGATACTATAATAATAAAAATAATAATAATTCTATTTTTTTTTGGCCAAGAAATTACAATTTTCAGTAAGAAAATAAATATAGTATAGATAAATGGCCCATCTCACCATTGAGGATAAACTCTATACTAGAGTACAATTAAATAGATACAATTTAAGAGTACATTATACACACAACACATTTTATATTTCCATAAAAACTGCGTCATATGGATCGCATAAAAAATGTAGGAATTTACACGTTTGAACACTAAAATGTAATGGACTAACCAAGGGACAAAAAAATCTTATTGAAGGACCATTATTTATTTTTATTTATATTTATTTTTTAAGGACACATTGATTTATTAGATATTTAGTTATTGTTCACGAAACCTAGTATCAGTCTAAACTCTAAAGGTAGGTATTATTTATTATATTCAGATAATTTTTACAAAATATAAATTACAAATGTTGTTACCTGCTTATAATATTGATAGGTATCTAAAATTTCAAATCATCAAGATAGTCTTCATTGATTCCTAAACGGAACTATGATCCTTTGTAAACAAAGTTAAAAATAGCAGGTAAGTGGATGTCGCTCTGCTGTACAGTAGGTTACAAGTGGGTCAATGTATAATGGATTGTATTAAACTTGAATTCAATGATATAATATCATTGTATAAGAAAAACGATTCTGAGCGGAGACGGTTTGTCAATCTGGATTTTGTATATTGTTATTATTAATTATTATAGCCTAAGCTGTTAGTTGAATTAATATTATAATAATATTATTATTATTTTTTATTCGTTGCTCAGGCGATAAACAAAGGGTTAGAAATTAAAATCTCATTTTTAGTGTTTTTCGTAATTTGTTGGTAGTTTTTCGTGTGGTATTAAATAACTATTGAGAAAATGATCTTTCTAAAGTACCATCTTGATCCAATTTGCTAAAATATAAGGTACTATAAGTTGAAATCGAAGCACTCCTTTTGATAGAAATTTTGTATACAGGATAAAAAAAATAAAAATAAAAATAAACACCATTGTAAAACCACTAGCTTCCTCGCTCTGCTCAAAATCTAAAAACTCATATATCTACTAGGCACTTATTTGTTCTAATTTAAATGTATACTCATATCAATGTTTTCTTATAAATTTAAAATAAAAAGGATGGTTTTCTTTAAAAAAAAATTGAATAAAATAGGCCACTTATAAAATTATACGAAAACTTAACTATTAACTGAATAACTCTCTGTAGATATAAACAGTATATTTACAGCATATTTAAAAAAAACCAATAACTAATGTTGGAATAAATCCATTATAAAAAGAAAAGTGAGGGTAAACATGATTGGTGAATCATCGTGTATTATATATTTATATTATCATAATATATAGCTAATAATAGTTTAAAATGTATAACCAGATGTTATAAAATAGGAATATAACGTAATAAAATGACATTTTTAATGGCATGTTTCCGTGTTAGAGACGATAATGTACCGCATCCGTAACGACACACGATAATAACAATATAGACAATTGCGTCATCCTTTTCTAAAAATACGCGTTTGAGGAGATACTAACAAGTATTTTTTTATTGGTGTAAATAGATACATAATATGGTAATATTCGTATAATAATTATTTTTATTGCTGTATCGTTATCATTTTTATACTAATAATGGACGGTAATATTGAGGAACAGGAAACTACGACATAGCTAGGCGTTTTGTGGTGGAACTATGATCAGGAAGAATATTGATCGTTTTACGAGTGGTTTTCACGTGCCGGGCCACGCGCTTTGTATAAATGTATAATACTATAATAGTATAATACATCTTCTTGTTCGACGTCCGGAATTCAAAAGGTACATGAATAACACGTCGTAACGTTAAATGCAAGCACCGTACCTATATATTAATGATCGTATATTATATTCACTTAAACACGCGATATAATATTATGCGTGAATATTACATTAACCCAACGTGGGACTGAAAACACTGAAATGACACATTTTAATTGCATAGCGTTATATATTTTCAAAATATAGCTGGTCCGTTTTTGTCTGAATATTTCTTTTTTGTCGGTATTACGCAACACTGGTATAATTCGATAGCGGATTGAGTAGGTATACGCCTATACCGATAGTTTTTTAAGAAAAAAAAAATATTTGAACCAAAATAAACTGTATTCACACGTTTCACAGTCGACTTTTAAACACTAATATTTATTCGTCCCGAAGCTATTACTATATTATTATATTTACACGTCGTCTTCCCAGACACTTATAAATATTAAAACCTATTACACAAAATATAAAAATTCAAAACGGGAAATATTAAGTATCAGCCCAGATAAAAAAATATCAACATTTTTATCAATTATTTTTTTCTCATTTTTGCCTATTATACACTATGACTATGATCTTATAATATGTGTGTGAATTATTTTTTTTTCTTAAAAGATACAATAACAAATAAAATTCATAGTAAGTGAAAGTATATTTATTAATTTCGTATAGGTATTGTTATTGTGCTGGTTAGGTACTTAATAAAAAAAATTTTGTAAATTTACTTTTACTTGAGCTAAAAAAACAAAAATGTTTAGTCATGATTTTATTACTTTTAGGACTGGGTCGGGGGTAAAGTAAATAATTCCCCAACACTTCAAAATAAAAAGAAAAGAAACCAAAAAAAATGAAAGAACATCTGGAATTTATACGTAAAATCAGTTTTCCATTAAATCAGTAATTAGGTAGCATTTTCTAGAAATTATGCATAATATTTGAAAATATTTTAGGTTTTACTGTACTACTATTGTCTATTATGGACATTTGGAATTTGAAATTGTCTTAAAGTTTCTTTCTGGTTTATATAATAATATATGAATACATTTTTGTTTTGAGTAAAAAACCTTGACAATATAAACTACGATTTTCCTCTTGAGTTATCCAAATTAAAAATATTGAAAAGACATGGTCACAATTTTAATTAGTAAAATATGAGTAAACAATTAATTACATTTTGAATTATAACACCTGATGTTTGAAAATGTAATACAAGATATCTACATTTTAAGTTTTTTTACTAGAAAATATTACTAAAAATATTTTAGCATAATAAGACACATGCATTTTTTTTGGGCGATTGAAATGGCGACGACATATTTTTAGTCCACAAATGACGAATACAGAATAAGTACCAACTCATTTTTTTTTTTTTTCAATGATTAGCTAACCATATTCAATGAATGCATGCAAAGTACCTACAGTATGTGTACTGTACTACAGTGTAGGTATACCTATAGCTCCAAGGCTGGGAATTAATGAGTTAAAAAGTTAAAAAGTAAATTTTATTTTAACTTTTTAACCTAACTAGTTACTTTTGGCTTTTCATTAAGTTAACTGTTAACTTACTAAATTTCTTTCTTAATTAACGTGAAATTAACGCGTTAATTTTTAATTTTAAGAAGTAAGCTAAGTTAATTTATTTTGTTTTTAATTTAATTATATTTCACTATTTCAGTCTATTTCGTTTTCATGTCAAAAAATATGTATCGTAAATTGTTTAAAGTTAAAAAATTATATCATTCGAATCTAACTTATATGGAAATACTGTATGAAGTATAAACACTATATCTTATAATTTAGTTTTGGTTGGAAAAAAATTAAATACGCTAGCGTTGTATAAACAAATTAACTTTTTTTTAACTTAATACAAAGTTAACAAAAAGTGTGAATTAACTTTTAACTTTTTGTTATTAGTGCATATTATCTTAACTTAACTGAGTTAAAAAAATCATTAACTTGCCCAACCTTGTGACTATAAGAATACAATACATTGTAGAATTAATTATAATTATTTACATTATAATATAGAACTTTAATTATAAATTATAATGTATTTATAATCAATGATATTATACCAACCTAAAATATAAAGATAATTATATTGAGTAACTATACCAAAAATTGATCTTATAAACGTGAAAAAGAGAAATCGCAAGACTGATTATAGTTTCATTGCGCTCAAACAATAATCTAAAATTAAATTTGAAAGGTTATGTACCTAGTATGCACGCATCATATTATTTTTATACAATTATTATAAACGTATTTTTCATTAAAAATGATTCAACTATCAACGTGATTAATAATAATAATTTATAATACGCTTATAATAATTTGTTATGATACAATCTTTCACCAACACTAATTTATAGGATGCAGTATCTGAAGTTGATAATTAGTGAAGAAAGATTTTTTTTATAAACTTAATCTTAAGACAACCATTGATGAGATATCATTCACTTAACTGTTAAATGGTAATGTAATATGTCTATAAATAGCTCAAACAGAGTCAAAACATTTTTAAATTTATACTATGTATAGGAAATACTAATATAAACATTGGTAAAAATATCAAGTAGGTATTCGTTTTTGAGTTACAATAACACAATAATATAGTTTGATGAGAACTTATGTCGTTATTTTATGCATAAATTCAAACTTATGTAGGTAATAAATGTCCAATTTTGACTAATTTTAAACTTAAGACGCTCAAAAAAAATATTTGTAGAATTACGCTCAACTTTATTTTATTAATTCCAATTATAACGGCTTATGAGGAACTTTATATTAAATTGTCGTACCTTAGGTATGAATATTAAAAATGTTATGAATTCTGAACTATCTACAAAAATATATTCCACATGTTCGTTATTTATTGTTATATTTTATCCTAGTGATATTTTATTCAGTATGTACCATTTAAACATGTGTGCTACTGTGCTGTCTCCGTCGTACGAATATACACCATGGTAAATACGCCTTCAGCATATTAACAAATTTTGTGGTTCTAGTTTTAATATGAGAGTGAACTACAACGAATTTATAGAAACATCAAATTAAAAGAATGTTATCCAGGGAATCTCGTATGATTTAATTGTAAAGTCAGTTATAACTGATGATTTGCGTTTCTATGAGTAGGTACTTGAACATAACAATTTTAAAATGATCATTACTAGCATTATAATTTAATTACCAATAAAAGCCTAGTATATTATATTCTCTAGATAATATTATTACCTTTAAGTTTGATATTAATAGAGTAATAGCAATTATTTACTCTTGTATTTAAACTAAAAGTTAACATTTTTGAATAAATGATGGATAAGGCAAGTTATTCATGTTAAATAATTAACAACATAATACATTGACGATGTTATAAGCCGTTGCACGACACGTTTGATACGATGCATTGATGGGACAACACACTATATTATGTACATATAGTTTACACAATAGCGCCATTAGCGTTAAGCCATAATATTTTGTAACTAAAGTAATAACCATCAACGTAATAAAGTATTATTATTACTTATTACATTATTGTGGTAATAGCCGATCGTTTGTATCAATATTGCATACACTAAACGCCGTGTTAAATTCAAAACTATTAGGTGGCAAACATCTTAAATCTAAAATATATAGGTACCTACCTATATTTAATGATATTTTTTATAAGCCTTCTCTCTGTGGTTTTAATAACTTTAACCATCATATATTATAAATTATTATATTGCCTTAAATGTTTTTTTTTTTTTTTAATTGATAAATTTATAAATCAAGATCATGTGCTAAAGGGGTGAGATTTGGCTTGATTATATTCTGCATGATAAATTTAAGTAACTCTACTTTGACATTTTTTAAAATTATTTAATAAATTTGTTTAATTATTCTAAATAAATTACTTAATAATTAGGTATGAATGTTTCTGAACTATTTTTTTGTTATGACACATTTAGTAGTACTGTTTTAAGCTCTTTTTTCTACTAAATATTGTTTATACAAACACATAAAAATCCACATCATTATGAAATCAATAGAAAAAAACTTTAGGAGAAAGTAGCATGCTACTGCATAAAAACTCTGCAAGAAAATTTGAAAATGCATGGGTACATTTTTTTTTTTTTGATGATTTGCGTTTCTAGGGCAATAAAAAAGTGTTACGTAAAATAGGTTAGACAAAAAAAATTGTATCCAGTTCCAGATACGCAATATCTAGGTATGTTAAAATAATACATTTTTATTATTATAATCAATACTATTTCATGACTCAACTCAGAATCTAAGGTGTAATACATTTGTTTTGACATATTGTATAATTATGTCTTATAGCTAGGGGTCATTCTATAATTTTGTGTGACACGGTGACTTCACAGTAACGATCTCCGTGTCACAGTTGAGACTGATAACCTAAATTGTATTGTATTTTTCTGACAGAATACACGTTACAGTTGCCATGGCAACCAAACAATAACAAAGATGAAACTAATGTTACATTGTTCTTAGGTTGCCCTTAGCAACCGATGATTAATATAATTATTCAACATGCCGTGTGAATACTTTTTGATTTTTTTTGTCTTACGTAAGTTTCAGAACTACCGGTTGACATATGTTTAGAACACCTTATATCCCCGTCGTGTTCGTTTGTTCGTCCGTTAGATACCAGTACATAGTTAGGATTGTTAATATTAGGGTATTTATGTATGGTCCGTAGCTACTGTAGGTACATCAATTATAAATGAAGTTATAATTTATTGAGTTTCTAAACGCATTTCTATCGATTTCTAAACGTATATTAATACACGTTTAGAAATCGAGAATTTTACACATTCACAGAGTGATTTTTCCGAACTTGTTATCGCTACATATTTCTAGCGAAATATATTAAAGTATATAAGTCATAATAGAATGACTGGTCTTATTATAATTTATAAATATGGCTAGGATATCTTATTATTATCTCATATTTTTTTTTCCTTTAGTCCAAATACATTGATAGTCAGTTAATATGACTGCAATAAAGTTCACAATTAATGGAAATGCTATAATATAGGTAGTAATGGTTGTTAATGTGTCCATTCACTAATCATTATTCATTAGTGCAGTGTGCTACGCATATTTGCTGTGTAGAAAAAAAATAAAATTATGTTATAGATTGTACATGACATTTAGTGCAACATTTATATTATAAACGGTTTCGAATGTCTTAAGTTCAAAGTGAAGGTGATAAATTATGATAGTTATTTGTTTACTTATAATTATAATTTAAAATATAGTTTTTCATTTTTGCATATCTATTTTAAAATGTTTTGATGTAGCACATAATATTATATCATAGCCTTGTTTATAAATATTATAATATTTAGTACAATATATAAGTTTTATGATATTAACGACAATGTTATAACAATACATTTTACTTTTAAGTTTTTATGTAAAGGTACAATTAATATAATTTACAAAAAAATATAAGTACATTATTGTAATCAACTTTATGTAAACGAATAACTCAATAATCCGTTCGTTGCTTGGCTTTTCAGTAATTCATATTTGCGACAAAAAAAAATAATAAATATATGACTCAATTCGCCTACCTATGTAAGTATTTATTAAAAATACCATTCCTTAAGCATAGACGGGTTCGGACGCAACAAATTAGCTGCTCTTATGGGATCTTGACACGAGTGGCATTATACAATCACGGTAGGTATTATGGAAACTATTTACCTATAATTAGGCATAGCTTTTTCGGGCGGTTCCGCGAGCGAAAAGATGGGACAATAACTAAGCGAGGAATCATTGTCGGCCATCTGCAATAATAAACGATGATTGGCATTTCTATACATAT
Organism: Acyrthosiphon pisum; assembly: GCF_005508785.2. Lineage (NCBI taxonomy): Eukaryota > Metazoa > Arthropoda > Insecta > Hemiptera > Aphididae > Acyrthosiphon > Acyrthosiphon pisum. The sequence goes on along the minus strand of NC_042494.1, from coordinate 97,404,779 downwards.
AATATGATATTATTATTATTTAATATTTTCATCCGAGCCGCTGTGCAACAATAACATACGCAGTCCATCGCCGCAATTTGTAGGCCTATTGAACATCGGAGTATTTTATATACGGCCGACAAATTCCGCGTGTGCACCGACCAGTGTACGCGCCCGTAATAATATTACCGTCGTCGTCGTCTGCATTGCATAATATACAGGGTGATCCATCAAGCATGCTTAACCCGATTTTTTTTACTATAATAATGCATTTATTCAAATTCTGATGATTGAAATTTTTAAGGATATAGGTACTAAAATACCGCATATTATTTCCAATTACTTAGGTTTTTATACTATTTAAGAAGTTTCAAGAGGTGATTCAAAATTTTGATTTTCAAATGAGAATCACCTTTTTTGAGCTATAAATTATTGACGATTTTTTGGAAATCTTGATATATCCAAATTTAAATTTGAATCAATGTTTTCGAGTTAGGTTAAATAAACACTAAGGATAATAGTTCATCATCATGATTGGTTTGAAAACAAAAGGGCTTTAATGATATGGAAATATTATAAATTACCCAATACTAATAACATTTTATAATTTGTGTAAATTATCCGAGTATAATAAGTAGGTAGGTAAAAAGTATATTAAAATTAAATATTGCATATATTTTATATTTTTCTAAACCATTTTTAAGGACTATTATCCTTACTACTTTTAAATGTCTTAATAACTCAGAAACTACTCGTTCGAGTTTTGAATCAGGTAAATTAACAACAACTATCTGCTTAGAAATTCATATAGTAAGAAAGGAAGGTTGTAATTTGAAAATAGAAATTCGTGTTGCCACACGCCGCACTGCAGCTAATATTATGGTTAAAAAAAATTAATATATTTAAAAATATGGACTTTCAGTAAGTTCCAAAAATCACAATTTGAATAAATCCACAGTAAAAAAGGTCAAAAAAAGGTATGAGCTAGTATACTTGGTGGAATCACCCTGTATATAATAGTATATGTAATATATACCTTCGACGGCGATGATAATAATAACAACGACGACGCGTATACCATCGTACCATCATACGAGCAGCGGGCACTGCAACAATTATCATAATATTGTGTTCAGTTGTTGAACTTTTCGTCTTGCCCCTTACAGCAGTGGAGTGGCGCGTGCGTGACTTATGCGTCGGAATAATATACGTGAAGAGTGCAGTGGCGGCCAGTGGCGGCAGGACCGGAGACCAATGAGATGGCACCGGCGCGGCGACCGCATCAATCATCTCGCGTGCATAATATTACACTGCAAGTGTAGGTACAGGGTGTGTGTTTTCTGCGGTAGCACTATCGTTGCACCTGCAGCGAAATACATCGCTACATCGAATAGACGTGTATTATAGTAGACGTCAAAGCTCTCAGCTGAGTCGGTATACATTTTGCAGACGTTTGTATTACCGGGAAATTCGTTTTGGTTTAATGATTTATATTAATTAAATATAACGAAAAGTTAAGGCTAGGAAGTTATATATAATTTCATTTATACACACAATTGTTACTTGTGGTATAACTACAATAACCACTGATACATTGTCTAGAATATAACTCAATTCGTGTAATTTAACAATGACTAACGTTTACTTTCGGTTGATACTAACGATAAACAATTGCCTATACAGGCGCAAATAGTATTTGAGATTTGAGGGGACTGAAGATTTTAACGTAGAGACAAAAATATTTTCAAATTATATTGCAAAGTGGTGTAAAATCTTCAGGGTTTTTGGTGGGTGGAAGAGTTGAACAATGGTTAGGGGGGCTAAGTAACCCCAGCCACCCGCTATTTACGCCTATTCAAACCTAACCTACCATAGTACCTTTGTACTACCTACTCGACAATTAAAATTATATAGGTAGTAATATAATTTTATGATTCTTTAAAAAAAATTAAATGTTTGAGATTAAATAATCTGACATAGCTGGTAATAATATAGTATCACAGTGCGTCCATGATATTTTTAAGTTATATTAATTCTTTTAAATGAAAAAATAAATGTACATTTATAACATGTATTTTATTGTAGTTATTGTGTAGTAATACTACACTGTAGTATACTGTAGTATTGTCCATACTCCGTAGACCATATTTCATATCTTATCGTATTTAACACACATGGTTTTACGAGTGTGACAATTCAAACTTATATTTATATTATTATAATATTCATAGCAGAAATGCTATTTTACAAATTAAGTTTTAAATTATCTGTTATTTACCAATATAAATGTGGAAACTTGTATCGATTATCTATAGATAGATATTTTAAGTGCTATCCGTTATAATATCTTATCTAGATAATTTTTGGATTTTCTTTGTACCATACTGACTATAAGTATAATATAATTAATACTTACACTATACACCCTGTATACTTCACCGCGGGACTTGCGTGCGTGTGTACACACTATATATATACGACCTATGTGACGTGACTTTTCATTTCCATTTTTATCTTTTTATTTTACGTTTTTTTTTCTTCTTGTACCTACATAATATATATACATACAAGGTATATATTATATACGCATCTTAATGGACAGCGGCGACGAGGACCCATACAAACGACTTCGGAGGCGGAGGCTGCAATTGCATCCACGTGCATCTTCGCGGCGGACACACGTGCAGTGCGGCGGACTGTCATACATTATCTCTGTATAAACATATACGATATATACCTACATACGTATTATTATATATTTTTTCCTTCTATTCTTCATTTCGTACGCATGATGGTAATAACCGTCCACCGCCACCGAGGCTGTCGTGATACCGCGAGCTTATTATTATATTGCAGTCGTCCACGAAAATAAATTTTCCTTGTCCGGATAATAAATCCGGCCGCCGAGGCAATAGTAATAATAGTACCTATATATACGCAATAATAATAATCGTTCGTTGTCAGAGATCTTCATCGGAAATTCCACGTGACGACGACGTTGTACACATATATTATACCTACATCATGTGATTCCGTGACATTTCCTCAAACCATTTAAGAAGTGCCCTGTGAAGATACAACCTTTTTTTCTTTTAATTTAGAACCAATCTATGCAAATTATAAACCAAATGATTGTTTTGAAAATTGATATTATGACTCTAAATCAAAATTCGAACGAGTAGTTTCTGAGTAATTAAAATGTGTATATATTAAGGATAATAAATAGTCCTTAAAAATCGTTTTACAATACTGTAGTTTAGATGCAATATTTGATTTAATATTTATCATAGTTATTTAGATAATTTTTATAAAATATAAAATATACATAGACGATCCATTTTTATTAATACTTAGGTACTATAATTTAAATATCATTAAATAGCCACCCGAATCTGCCAATTATCGTGGATCAATTTATTATCAAACTAAGTTAAATAAATAATAACTAAAAACTACTTACTTATTTGAATTTTGATTTGGACACGTCGATATTTTTAAAAAAACTATCTGCAAAATGTACAGTTTGTAACAAGGTTGGTTATAATTTGTAAAAATATTACCTAAATTGCATCTCCATTGGACACTTTAAAATGTTTAAATATAATATCCTTAAGTATACTTAAAAATGTCCGGAATCATAACTTGAATAAACTCACCATTAAATGAAAAAATGGAATTTGAAATCCTCGGCGAATCACTCTGTATATTATTATATACGATCGCGCACAGAGCTGTACATGCCATCATCGTGTATTTTATAGTGTACCTATCTCTTCGACTTCTGGTCATAAAGTGCAACCGTCGATTACATAACGTTATATGTACCTACGTATATAGTCACAGGTACACGTCGCACAATTATATTACATATTTTTATCGTCGCGTCGACCAAAAACCGACATTTCCGCTTTCAAACAGGTGTCCGGCATCCCGCGTGTGCTGCAATATTATATGTCATCGTAAAATCTATAGGGGAGCAGGGGATCTCATGTGGTTAGATATCGTTTTTGGCCAGTAATACTGGATTTGAATCACTTTGTTTTTATACGTAGCGCATTTACGATTAAATTGCTAGGTAAAAAAAAATACGTTTATGTACTTGTACAAAGTATATAATCAAAAATAAAATCTACAGAAGTTAAATAACTCTGTATTTTTCCAATGATAATGTAGATACAAGCCTGATTTACATAAAATAAATTGATTAAGTATAGGTATTTTTTTAAATATTTAATTCAGTATTAAGTTACCAGGGATGGTTTTTTTTAAGCATGTTAATTGTTTTTCTTCTCTGCCTTCCCATGCTTCCCAGCCATATTATCGTTATTCAACCGCCGACGCCAAAATACGGACCGTAAATTGTTGCCGATGCAAGAACGGCGGGGAATCCGAATGTTAATAACCATACGACCATACAAGACCGCGCTGTTTAATAGCTTCCGATTAAAATCATAATAATATTTTACGAATAGTTTACATATCTAATTTACGTATACAGTATAGGTACTATATACACACATGTTCAGTTTCGTAAGCTATACAAATATAAAATAATGCGTATGGTAGTAACGACCATAATAATAATAATGTATTTATTATTATACTTCCTATTATAAATATAATAATACACCTGTTATAATATATGTTTCTAGTTTATAAGCTGACCAGAAAAAGTCGCACGTAGATAGCAGTGTATGTTTATTTTATTCAAATGCTTAGGTGCTATTATAATATAATAAAAATATAATATTCTGCGAGTGCGTTTTAGAGTTATTTTCTATGTTATAAGTTATAACCTATATCCTTAACAAACGTTTAGTGCACATTTTGAAAATATTACTAGGACATTTATAATTGTGTACCTACATACAAAAAATAATTTCTATGAATATAATTATAGTTTGTAATTATAACAAAATCTAATTATTCATTTAATTACTATAATAATAATAGGTAACACTAATTAGATACAAAGTTACATGACCACGTGAACGTATAGAGCATAGAACGGATGATTGGTTATATATTATATTATTTCAAGACTAAAGTCGACAAATCGTTATAATATATTATTATATAATAATTAATAACAATCAAAAATTCAAAAATATAAATTATTAACAATAGATGGAATGCAATCAACGTATCGTGCATAATTTATAATTCGTACATTAATATCAGTTACCCATACTATATAATTTAATATTACGACTGAAATTTAAAATCATATTTAATGAATGTTTTTTTCTCATGCTAAAAAACGTTCAATTAACCTAATAAAGGTTGCTAAAAAAGGTAAGATTCAATATGTGCAAATGGTTGACAGCCGGCAATAGTGTATTAAAATTGGATTTTCTTGTGTGTGTGTGTAGGGGGGGGGCAAGTATATTGAAAAAATATGTTACCTAAAGATTTGAATATTTAATACATTTATCAATTTTTCTGTCCATATCCCAATTTTTATTTTTTTCTTCGTTCAAATGGCAACGTAATAATATCAATTCATTGCGCCCACGCAATTATACAGCGGAGAGAATATTTTAATCAGTGATATTTGTTTCGTTAATAATTACTCTTCAGAGTTTACCCCACCAATTTTTTTCATTTTTGATCAAACTCAAAAACATGCATCCGCCATTTTCGGTTAAGTCTGAGATATCTGTGTTAAACACAAATTTTGAGATAATGACGCTGAAAAAAAAATATTATATTTTGCGGTGTATAATATTATACTATTGGTAATTTGCTTACAACGACGTGGCAATATAGCTACAGATTTAAATTACATGAGTGCATTGGGTATAATAAGATTAAATATATATTATACTATATAATTGAGTAATATCACTACCCACAGAAACTGAAAACGTCGTGTAGTATTAATGCGACGCGGGTCGTAGTTTTGAGGAAGGAAAAATCGATTAAAATCTTAATAATATGATTCGTGCAAAACGTATATTAATTTATTATAATGTGTATTATATAAAATATTATGATAGAAAAACTGTAAGTACTTACTTCGCTTTTAAAACATCGCACTTAAAACCGTGCACTTAGTGTGTACAATCATAATAATATATTATCACGGCTGTATTGTGTAGTGGTCGTACCTATATTGTCGTATAAAATAATAAATAATAAATATAGTATAATACTATACGTCTATACCTACAAGTATACGACGAGTACGTATAATAATATATGATATAGATTCAATGACGACAGTTGTTATATTATTTTAAGTATCGTAGCTAATTGAAATGTTCTGTCGTTGAGTAAAACTAAAAAAAAAACATTGACGCGTGTTCGACTTGTTTACTATATGTATTATTAAAACCTAAAGAACGTCGTCGCGATTTACGATCGAAACTTTATAGATCTGCAAAAACAAATTAATCACAAGACACGATAGAGTGACAGGCCAGACCTTCACGTAGACTGAAGAATACATTTTTTGTTATTCGACGTTTGTAAACATTTGATCGTTAAGTTCCTCGGTCAATCCATACAAATCCTGAGATATCTACTATTATCATACATTTTGCTTAATAATACATTGTTGGATAAAACTGATTATATCTGACACAATGTGTAGTTGATGTATAAAATACCCAATAATGAAAGATAGTGAAATGACAGGGATAAACCACACCAACCGAAAATATGATATGCACTATACAGAATCTTATAGGCCAAGTTCCAGCAATGCCAGTGTATCTTTACACGAACCAATTCGCCCAGTTTTTCTAACATATATATCTCTGTTTCCTCTTAAGATAAACTTTTGAAATTTAAAACACAGATTAATCTCGAGTAGTTTAGGACGCTGTAAGAAAATGGGCTCTTAATATTGGGCCATTTCAAAATGGGAGGATTTCAAAATTTGAAAAATTGTTACTGACTCACCCACTGATCATCAAAATTATAAGACACTTCCCGTATAGGTAGAAACTTGAAATTTGGCACAAAGGTAGGTTTTACAGTGTAACTAAAGAGAAAAATCTAAAAATTGAATTTTTTTCAAAATTAATACCGCTTCAGTGAGTGTATTTCTAAACGTATGAAGTGGCGCGCTTAGCACGCATAAACTTTTACTTTCAAACAGCGTTACAATATGGTAATAACTTATAAGGAATTGTTTGTAGTTGACTTATATATAATATATTATATTTATAAAACATAATAATGTTTTCGTACATTTATTTTATTCAAATACAAAATATACAAGAGAAAATCTACGATATATAAAAAAAAAATAAATAATAATAACACGTCGTCCTCGCTGCTGAAGCCCGCAAAAATAAATGATATCCCCAACAAAAACATAACCGTGAAAAAATGCCAAGTTCCCAACTCCCTACCAAAAAAAGTCGGCCTATCAAAGTAGTGAAATCTACATTGTGGCCAAGTCTGCTATTTTTAAATTCATAACCTCACTGCACTCCTACATTAAAGAGCAACACTCCTCTTTTATTTTTATTGTTTAACACTTGGCCAGTTTCTGAATGAGGCATAAATCATCATTATCGAATGTACTCACTTATGACTTACGTGGGTGGTGGGGAGAAGAGAACTCAG
>NC_042494.1:97391355-97397172 GCF_005508785.2 Acyrthosiphon pisum | reverse complement strand
CAATAAAAATAAAAGAAGAGTGTTGCTCTTTAATGTAGGAGTGTAGTGAGGTTATGAATTAAAAAATAGCAGACATGGCCACTATGTAGATTTCACTTGATAGGCTGACTTTTTTGGTAGGGAGTTTGGAACTTGGCATTTTTTGACGGTTATGTTGAGGATTATTGTAATATTCAAACTGAAAAAAGAATCACGACGAATTATTATCATATTACGCCTCATGTACGAAGTATATAATATACGCACTTACCTATACCAGGGCTATACAGTTATCGCATATAATGGCAATCTCGAGTTTTGTAGTTATTTGTCATGACGTTCTGTATATATGAACACACTACGCCACGCTATAATAGATTATAATAAATACATAATATATGTAGAAGTATTTGTCGTGCCCGTTTATTGACGATATAATATACAAGACAGTGCGAAATAAATTTTCATTCTATATCTGATTTTATTTTTTTACCTGTAGGAATACACCTATATATATATATTATGTACTTGTGTACTTTATCGACGTAGGCATGCCATTATATTATACTTGTACCTATAATATTTTAGCTGCAGCGTTTGTTCTCACGGAACTTTTATCGACATGTATATTATTATATTTTCTATACCAGCCGCAGTTATTCAGTATAGATTTAGTGATTCGTATACATTACATTAGTATATAATATACAACATATTATATGCATATAACACAATTATATAATATATTATTATAATACATAGGTACGCGCGACTCGTTTAACGCCGAATGCTGGACCGACTTGCTTCTTAATAACTTAACGTCTCGCCGAGCGAGTGAACTTAATGTATACGCAATATAATACTATTTATGGATCTTTAGATGTCTTATAGACGTGACAAATTATATGTAAATAGGATTCAAAAATCCATTGGGGCACAATATATCGTCTCTGTTCAGTCAAGACAATATTGTAATATTATAATATATTTATAGGTATTATATTTAACGATTTATCTGTACATTCGAAAAATAAAAATGATCGATTAATCGGACTGTTAAATTTACATTGGTGAAAGATTGTTCAGTATAATTATTATACCTAGTCATCGATTCATCATACAGGACTTCTATGAGGAGAACTCGAAACTTCCTGTAAATGTTGACGTCCCCATATATGGTTACTATTAGGTAAGGTACATCAATACTATGGTGGTTTAATCACGTATGGGGTGTAACTTACCCGTGTAAGGCATACAAAACTTATGTATACCTACGCCGCTGTGCAAAGCTCTGGACTTAAATACTGCAAGTACGATACCACTTATCTGCACCCGCCGCCCACTCGTAATGGACAGCTCTAATATACCTACGCATAATACATTATAGTGTTTATAATATGCATGATATGTATTATGTTGAGGTAACTTTTGTTGATGATTGAATAACGATTGATTGTTAAATTAAGTCATTATATGCAATACATACATAGATATATTATGTCTTAATATAGACTATTTCCTAGTTCCTACACGACGACCGACATGGACACATGGTATACCTACGCGTTTCACGAATTCTACTCGGATCGTGTCTTACGCTCGACTGCTGCAGCTGCTGAAATAGTAATTTGTGTTATATGATACACATACGTAAATAATATTATTATTATGCAGCTCAAAAGACTCATTTCCTGCAGCAGATCTCGGGTGGTTTACGCGGACGACCTTTAATCGTTATTACACCGAGGACAGTGTCTTGTTCCAAACATAGTGGTGTGTGGTTATCCGAATAATAATTACTATCGTTGTGAAAGATGGCCAACGCGGCACATTCCTCGTTTTCAGAGAACAAAACAAAAAATAAATAAATTAACCACACTCGAAGTTCATATCACATATTATGTATATATATTATAAGCATTTATACGTGTATAGTGTAAGTATAATAAAGCATCAAATAGGAAGACTAATAAATTAAACAAGTTTATATATGTATAGTATAGTATTATATATAGGTATGTATATCGAAATTAGTAAAGCTGTTAGACTAGATTCGGATGTGTTTATACGTAACGCGACTCTTATTGTACGGCCTAAGTGACTTTGTTCGTTTTAGTATTATTATATTGGATATATATATATATATGTATATGTGCACTGCCCAACGCGTACTTCTGGTCAGTCGTAAATTATTATATGAGCTCGTAGCCACGCAATTTCTTTCCTATATTATTAGTGTTTCTTTGTATAATGTATTTTTTGGATTCGGATCGGACTGAGAGAGCTGTTTATTTTTATGATTACAAATATATATATATATTGGGTTTACAATGATGTGTGGGTTCATATTATATATATATATATATATATTTAGGGGGAGGGGGGGGGTTTGTTGGAGTGCTAGGATGAAAAAAACGTTATGGTTATAAAATGGAATAACTCGTTTAAAAGTACTATAAAAAAATTATCATATTATCGACATCCGAAAATTGAAATGTAATTATTATAATTTATAATAAAAATTAAAAATAAAAGTCTATAGGACTGTCATTCCGAGTAGTTTTAACAATTATTGCGCAGGTACCTATATAACCTATTGAGCTTAACACATTATATTGATGATGCAGATTATCTATCATATCACTCTGGAACGACGGCACCGATTTTATGTTATACACAAAAGAAATTGGTTTTTAAATTTATTGGTAAAAAATAAATTTAATATAAAAATTTCGAATAACGTAAATTTTATGTCTACATATACTTATATAATAATTCAATTTGAAAAGGTAAAGTTTAATTAAAAGTTAAGTTAATTTTAACTTTTTAACTTAACATTCAAATGATTTTTATAGATATAAACCTAATAAATAACGAGTTACTTTTAATCAAATCCAAGTTACGATAATTTATGAATAATTAAATATAAAATAATAAATATAATACAATTATTATTGATGATACATGTGCATAAATATTCAATTTTTATGATTTTAAATCATATTTTAAATTACTTTTAAAATATTTTTAAAAGTTTTTTTTAAAATTATTTTTAATCAAAAAAATAAATAACTTAACTTAAGTTAATAAGTTAATTGTAACTTTTTATATAACTTTTAACTTAACTGAATTAAAAAAAAATTAGAATAACTATCAACTATAAACTTTTTAAAATATTTTCTATCAACTTAATTTATTAACTCAAATTAAAAATTATCATTAACTTGCCCAGACTTGTAATAATTATACAAGCATTTTAAATTCGTATCCTATATAGATACAATCTTATCTTTATCTTTATCCCGATGTACAGTTATGAGAAATGAGAAGTATCAATTATTTTGTATTGTGGTAAATATTCAACCCCACTATTGAGTATTTCACCGAAATACAATAAAAATATACACTGAAACAGTAATTTTTATTCTAATGATTAAAAAATTTTACTAATAAAAATACTAAATAGCCGTATTTAGTTTAGACATATATTATTTTTGAAAACCGCTTGATTTATCTCTGATATTTTGTATATTATTTTTATTTTTAATTGTTCCTATAAAGTATAAACTGCTCAGAAACAATATTTAATAGAATGGAAATAATTCTAACATCTTGGTATTTTATAATTTATACATCAAAAATATTTAAATAAAATTATTATTGGGTATATTAACAGGTAGCAGATATAACTAATAAATAGAACTCGTTTATTAAATTAAAATTAAGTCGGTATATATTATCTTAGTTTTAATTTATAACTCAGAAATGTCAGGCTATATAATATGTAGGTACTTCAAATATATTTTATCAAATTTAAATTGAATTTAAGTTTTTTTATGTTGTACACTGTACAGTGATCACGTACACATGTGTTTGGATGAACATATTATTTTAAAAACACTTGTGTAAATCTATACCGACTGGGAGGAATCTGCTGCTCAACAAAACATAATATAATATTATTGTTGTTAACTAATTTTACCATGACAGTGCTCACGTGCGGCATTTCGTGATTAGATCGAACACGTTTTTCTAGTAGGTAGGTACTTGTACACGCTTCGTATGGAAAATGCTTGAAAATTATGTAACGCAATGTAAATAATTGTTCTTGGGCCTTGATACGCATTTGGCATTTTTGCCACAATCACGGTATCTCATCAGTGAAACAAAAATAATAATGAAAACGGTTGTTCTGGTATGAAATGACTCGTTATTTACGACGTGTTTCCATTACGCCTGCGATATATAGGTACAATTCCATGTGAATAAAACTAAACGTAATATTTTAACGTCCTCCCGAGGCCGACCACTAAAAACTTTATAATTTATAAATTATTCATATTATATTATTATGTTATTGTTATTATTATCATCCGATATTCCGATACAGCAAAGACGCTGTTTGGGTATGGTCAATTTCATTTCAGAAGTAGATTTGGTTCAGTCATTTCCTATACTGACTCGTATTATATTATACACTATATTATAGCATCAAGATACCCGAATTACCACAGCGCTAATGAATTATAAAAATTCAAGTCCAAAAAGCGCATTAAAATGAGAGTTTACAACCTCGTCCCCGACTTGATTGAACGTAGTGTGCCTGAATATGCCTGAACTGAATATTATTATATATGTTATCTTTAGTATTAATAAGCAACGCGCTCAAGTCATACGAGGGACAAAGATGATTTTATGAAAACATTTAGATAGGTAACTACACTATTACTATAAATGATAATGCGATAACTCGTTCATGTAAATATCGAGTTTCCAATCGAAATCACATTTTAAAATGATATTGCAGACGGTGGCAGATAATACAATAATAATATAATTTGTACATGTTGCATACAAATCACAAAATATTGTACTAACGAAATAAGGTTAAAAGAATACGAACTCATATTTCTTCTCAGGAAAAATAATGTGTTATATAAAATCATTGTTTATACAATGCTACAATGCGTCTAATTAGTTTGTCCCGCTACGGTGTACTTACTATAATAAATAATGACGTTTAACTGTTTACGTTTTGGGCTGATATTTAAGCACAGTTTCGTGTATTGTACATTTAATTGTTGTGCTAATGACTAGGGTAAAATAGATAGAATATAGGCTACCATAATGAGTCTAAATACATTGAAGGCTGACATAAGTCCATTTTTCATTTTGAGTATACATCAATAATAGGTGTCTTCAAGAGTAAGTTACAAACAATTCAACTTCGTTAAGTTAATATAAAAGATATAGCTATCTAAATTTTACTACACCTATAATAATATACACATATAATATATATCAATGACAAATAATTACCTAGTGATGATAAATATTTTTGTCAGCTTACCATAATTCTGTTCCATATAAAACTGTAGGTACTAGTTCATTTTTAGGATATTGGTCTAAATAATGTTTGCGTTTAATTAGTAGCTTGTTATTGTAACGTCTCCTCTTCACCTCGCTCTCGCGGGTGTCGTTTTGTTTTTATTAACGTGGTCTCGGAGACTCGACCTCGGTGTGTGATATTATTACTAGGGATCAGGGTTACTTTATGTGAAGCAAATTACTCAATGTGTGTATATATATATAAATGTATCTGTTATTGAATATTAATGTATTGTTATTACCTACTACAAGTTTACAACAGCGAAAGTATACTTATAAATTATAACTCAGGGTTACTGATCGGGCCATGGTGTGCCGTGGTTGCCGATGTCCAAATGTGGGTTGAGCTGGTCTTCTGTAGTCCTCTTCAGTCGTTGTCAACCATCGAGTTCCACTATCGACCATCCACTCTGACTATTGATTGCCGACCATAGACTCCTCCATCGATTA
>NC_042494.1:97386109-97390636 GCF_005508785.2 Acyrthosiphon pisum | reverse complement strand
TTGTAAATAAATAATAATAATAATATATATAAACATTCAAATGCACCCGATACTGAACATTACGCCCATTTGAAAGTAGAGATTGGTGTTTATATTTATTAGAAATAATTTACATTGCAAAACAACGTTTGTCGGGTCAACTAGTAATATGTAAAAAGGCAATTTAAGTAAGTACCTAATGGTCATGGATTATAGAGTCAAATTCTAACCGACCGATGTTTACCTATATTATATAAACAGCAATATGTGCGGAATCCAAAAAGGCAGTCTGTGCAGATACGTACGTACGTATTACATTATCATGATACAAAATGTAATAATGAATTAAACCTTTAAAAATGTAGTGATTTTTGGTGACAACATTTTAATAGTGAATATATATGATAATAACGTGCATTTCACCAAGCCCCCCAAATATAATTTTTGGAAATTTTTTTTTGCTAAACATTAGTGTGAGTTTGTGGGACTATTTTTAGAACTTGTGCAACACCCGTTGTACTCGGAAAAATCGTTTTTCAATTTTGAGCATTTCCTCAGGCCTCCCCCCTCATGGAAAAATAACAATTTTTAAATTTTTCTTTTGCCAAACATTAGTGCGCCATTAGTATGAATTTGTGCGATTTGTGTGACACCCATCATACTCGGAAAAATCGTTTTTTCATTTTTCGAAATTTTCGCATTTCCCCATCCTCCCTGGAGGGCGAAAATCCGACTTTTCTCGATTTTTTTTACCAAAAATTAGTGCGTGATTTTTCCGAGTACAACGGGTATCGCACAAATTCACACTAATGGCACACTAATATTTGGTAAAAAAAAATGTTAAAAATTGTATTTGGGGGGAGGGGGGGCTGGTGAAATGTACGTATGATAATATGATTTAGCCATGTTATAGATGATCTTTGTAAATTAATGTATATTCAAAACAGTTTTTAAAAATATAATATTGGTATTATCATTTTTTTAGGGTCATTGGTCATAATATATTATTTTTTCATCTCAACCCGCCGTTCTGCACGCATTGAACGTGGCTCGTCTATTCGGCTTCTATAAATTATACAATATTATAAAGCATTGCAGCATGATCGTCCGATTTTTTTTTTATCGCAAAATATATATTATGATAACATTATGTTCGCTGCAAGCATCTACACAATATACCGTCATATTATATTTATGTAATATTAATATCATAAACACGTCATGTAATAAATAATAATACTCGGCCGTCATAAAATTTCGTCTGCCGTCCACGGTCATTAACGAAACATTGTGCGAAAGGTACTATATTATATATTATAACTTATGAGACACACACGCCGGACATCGTGTAGGTACATTATAATATTAGGCATATTATGCTTTATTAATAGCTGCGATACCGAACCTAAATATTTAATGTCAAATTAATCCCGGTTTGTTTCTTTGTATTATTATTATTATTATTATTATTATTTAACACGTCAAATCGATTATCGTGGTAGCTGTGTTTCTATACGCGTTTTTATTATAACATATAAACACACGAGTAAATGACATGTACTACCTACCTATATGTAAAGTAGTGAGCATCACACAGGTAATTATTATATTTCCCCGCGTTAACGACCTGCGCGTATAATGTGTTATATGTGATATAAAATCGTATCTATTATAAATGCCCTGTCATATTCCTAAATAATATAATGGTTCACGTACAATCACATTAGAGATTTAATGCTCAATATTAATATGTATAATATTATTATAACCTAGGTAGGTATTATAATTCATACTGTAATAGCCGGTGGTCTGCTGCAGACATCTATAAATACAGACTTATCGACTTGTTTTAACACTCCTGGGAAATGCAGTCTTTGAATCGAACAATGACAATATAAACCCCGACACGCGAAGATTATTGGAAGAAAAATACAAATGTGTCTAATGAGAAATGACCACCATAACAACAAAAATTATTTTTGATTTAAACTTTTAAATCCATAGAGAAGGATCTATGCATTCCATATCTGAACAGTGAGTGGACAAACAACTAGTTCTTATTATGATTTATTTTACAAGGATTAATAATAAATCAAAAACAAATATTATTTATTTTTTCTTGAGACAACACAATATAAATATAATATTTTCTTAAAGCATCATTTTTAAACAACTGCAGGATTTAAAAAGGCTGACTTGCTCTGCAGTAGGTGTTGAGTGGGTTACTATAATAAAAAGTACCAATTAGATATAATTTTATACAAGAAACCAGCTCCAGAGTTGAAAATCTAAGCTTTTTTAGATTCTGAGTGGAACGATGAATGTATTGATTTTACAATGATGTGTGTTTTTTTTTTTTTATTTTTTAATTAATTTTTAAATTTTTTTTTGTGTCTGTCATCACCTTTTAGGACAGTAAAAGTGCTTGGATTTTCTTCAACAGTACCTTTTCTGATTGGAAAGTGAATCTAGTTGGTACTTTGGGGGTGTCAAAAGTAAAAATGTCCAATAGTTTTCAAAAGCGCCGTGAAAAACAAAAGAAAAATTAAGGAAAAACGGGAATTTTTACGAAAAATCTGTTTTCGAGAAAATTGATTTTAGTTTTTGGTGTAACTTTAAAACGAACGACTGTAGATACATGAAATGTTCACTGGTTGTTTATATTTCCATTTTCTATACATGATAACATTTTCAAAATATTTTGATTTGTTTTGAGCTGTTTACGGACAATTTCAGTTTCCAATTTAATTAATTTTTTTTTTCTATGAATGTCAATAAAACTTTATTTGTTGAGTAAAAATACTTGAAAATTTAATACAATGCTCCTACTATATTGTTACAAAGATATTTGAAAAATATTAAAAATCTTTAGCCACAGTTTTTTTTAATTATCATTTAAAGTTCAAAAATTGACAATATATGTAAAAATCACGAAAATTAGCAAATGATTTTGAGTTAATAATTCGTAAAAATTTTTCTTTTTAGAACTAAGATTTTAAAATGTAATACAAGATTCTTTATAGGATAATCTACCTTTATCAAAAAAAGAAGGCTATAAGAAACTCAAATTAAATTTTTATGAGCGTTTGAAATTCATATTTTTACAACATTTGATATTCACTCGATTTCTTACGTAACGATTATCTTATTTTGTTGTAATTAAAAAACGAGTGACTGTAGAAACTTGAAAATTTCACTGAATGTTTATATTAGCATTTTCTATATACGATAAAATTTTGAAAATAATTTGACTCTTTTTGAGATGTTAACAGACATTGTAAGTTTTCAATTTTTTTAGTTTTTTTTTCTATAAATATCAATATAGTTTTATCTATTGGGCCAAAAAGTGTAAAAAACTAATACAAGGCTCCTGATACATTGTTTCAATAGCAGTTGAAAAATATTAAAAATACATAGGCACAATTATTTTTTATAAGCATTTGAAGTTGAAATTTTGACAAAATTTATCAAATTTAAAATTGAATAATTATTTTGTAGTTAAAAATTTATAAAATGTTTAACTTTTATATCTAAGGATTGAAAATTCAAAACAATATTCCACGTAAATATTTAATTCTGTTGCCAAAAATTCTAAGAAATACATAATCACAGTTACCTAATGGATATTGTGATATGATTAATTTGAAATTTATTATTGATACCTATTATAGGTCAATTTTTTTTTAATACTATAGATAAGTATACCTATAATAGGTATGTCTAATACCTAAACTGACTAACCGTCTCCGCTCAGAATCGTTTTTCTTATACAGTGATATTATGTCATTGAATTCAAATTTAATACTATCCATTATACAGTAACCCACTTGTAACCTACTGTACAGCAGAGCAACATCCACTTCCCACCTTTTTTTATTTCACATTTTGTGTTTTTAAGTTCAATGAAACTATTTCTAATTATAACTATTACCGACTATGATTTTAGATTCTGAGTGGAACGATTATTATTGTTGTTGCACTGTATTTTTTAAGGAATACTTATAACATGACGTATAGGCTAACGATTAAAAGTATAATATAATATTGTTCGAAAGTAAACTCGACGCTGTAGGAAGGCGTGTAATAATATTATATTATTATAGTAATAGTTGTTTTGTGTGTTGTCGAACGCGGGCGCTATCTCTTTGAATAGAAATGAATTTAATGATTTTTACGCGAACGGATAGAACGCGTACGCTTACCAGTGGTTTAAGTCTACAACGTTGTAAATATTTCTAATTTTTAATTTTAAATTATTTTAATTTATTTAAAAAAAATAAATGTAGCCACCTAAAGGTAACCAGGCGAAATTTACAATTTCATAAATATACACTTCTTTTATATGCGTATATGTATTGTTGCTGCGTATTAAGTTAAAAAAAAAATCGAAAAAAAAATCATTTGAACACGGATTCTTATTTGAATAATAGTCACCTAAATCGATCGAATACATCTATAGATAAAATATTAAAATAAGTGTCATCAAACGTAATGTCGTATACAATTTTTTCGTCAAGTGTGTCCGAAACAGAACGTGCTCGTAGAAAT
>NC_042494.1:97384199-97386009 GCF_005508785.2 Acyrthosiphon pisum | reverse complement strand
GTATGGTTTTTATAACGCCTAAATAATGCTTTAGATTTAAAAAGTTTATACTATTATTTTCAAATTGTTTTTTAAACAATTTCGACAAAGAAAAATACTGCTTTTGAAAATGTATTCAGCAACTTTTAAACAAAAATTAATTATTAAGATCAATGAAATAAAAAACACAAATGTTTCATACCTGGAAAACAAGAAAAAAATATTAATAATAATGACATCGATCGTCTAAATATATTAAATCAAAGGCTCAGGAAGAAAAAATTAGCTACTGTGAAATATTTACACACTTGTAATAGACTAATTTTAATTTAAAAATTAATTATCAATAGTATACAATCATAATGATAAAAAACTAATAAAACAACAATAATATCTACCTATATACTAAAATATTGTATAATATAATATGGATATATGGACTTTAAACTTTTAAGTAATTTTAGTACTTAGCATTTCGTGTGCTTGGAACCAAAATATGATATTTGAAATTATCAAATTTTTCAGTAGATCAAATAGCAATTTAAAACTTGTATAACTGTATTATCTCATTTCGACCATATGATTCTTATTTTTTAATGATTGTCATGTATTTCATGCAACACTATTGTCAATAACCTAACTACCAAAGTCGTTCTTTTTAGATCAAATAGATCAAATTCTATTTAGACAAATTAAATCATAATTTGCTCAATATTTTAATATTTTTTTGACTCACTAATGTCGCATTGTGGCAGGAGGAGATCATAAATCTTAGATATCTTCTCTAGGCACCATGAGCATTATATTGTGTCAAATCCAAATTAAAACAATGAACGATAAACAATTACATTTGCGTTGCGTATAGTGTTAAATAATCTAAAACTATAATAATCTATTAATAGATAACAAACTAGATAACTGTATTCAATAAACATCATTTAGAAACCAATAATAATGGAACTACAAGGTAGCTTGTGATTAAATTTTCTCGAATCATCTGAAAATAAACCATTTTACCACATAATTTTCTAGTAACAAAATTACGTAAAGCTTCTGATCCAGATTTCCAGAAGTGTATTTAAGATTTAAGATTGAAAAAATTTAATTTAAGAAATTAAATAATGTCAATATAATGTGATCAATAAAATATAATATAAATTTTTATAATTTTTATGGTCAAGGTGACAATATGTTGACACGGTACGCAGCGGCAACCAGTACAAAGTACAGGTACCGCAGCGACCGGTCTATGCTTTTGTCAACCGCCACCACGGGCTACAGCGCGACATCGCCAACTCTCCCACCACGCCACAAAAGGCACAAGGCGGGACGGGAAGGCGAGTCGCGCAAGACGAGTACCGGCCGCCTGTAGCTCGCTCTCTTCGACGTCAACCGTTACACCGACTACCCGCTTCGTAAAAACCGTCGTACGACCCGGCCACGTTATTTTAACGTCCCCGTAATTTGAAACTATTTCTGTGAACGCGTTATTCGACGTCCCCGTACGTTCGATCCGATATAGATTTGTAACCACGTTGTCAACGTGTCCTGTATTTACGATACGCATTTTACAGTTTGTTCGACCTAAGTGGTCCATTCACCTAACAGTGTAATTGTGGTAATAAAGCTTGAATTAACTTACAAAAACAAAATCTTGTGTTGTGCATTGTTTCTCCCTAAATCAACTCCACACCACGAAGTACGACCGGCCTACCGCGGACCTCATACAGGTAACCCACACCGCCGTAGCCGCGTCAAATTGGCTCCCCGCAGAGGAATCACCTCAAGTCAGCGAAAAGGTAAGAATTTTTCACGCTGACACTTACCTCGG